>NW_028301540.1:19230000-19475000 GCF_042242905.1 Orbicella faveolata
AAGTTCGCTTTTGCTCAAAATATGCAGTGTTTAGACATAATAGCTTGCCGTAGCTAAAACTGTGTTTCTAGGGTAATTTAGAGGTATCACGTGAAAATCGTCATTTTACGTCCGCTTTCGCTAAAATGTATTTACAGTTTCAAGCAGATCAAACTTCCCGGAAACATATGTTACTGGAACGCGAAATAATAGCTTCAAATAGCTAAAACTATGTTTCTGAGGCAATTGGGAGGTATAAAAAAGAAATGGTCATTTTTCGTTCGATTTCGACGAAATGTGCAGTTGCATGTAATTACAGCGTGTAGTACCTAAAACTGCGTTGGTGAGGCAATTACGAGGTATGAAGCCAAAATCGTAATCTTACGTACGATTTCGCTCAAAATTTCCAGTTTCAAGTTGTTACAGCTTCTAGCTGGTAAAACTGTGTTTCTACGGTGATTGGGAGTTTTAAAGTGAAAATGGTCACTTTACGTCCGCTTTCACTGAATGTGAAGTTTCAAGTTATTAGACAACTAGAACTGCGCAATCTGGAAGTACAAAATGAAAATCGTCATCTAAAGTTCTATTTCGCTCAAATAAAGACATAAGAGTTCGTTAAAGGTGAAACTGTGTTTCTAAGGTAATTGATCGAAGGATCGAAGGAGTTCTTGTTACTTCAATGCTGATCCTGCCATCGTAAGTTCTTGACAATTCTTGTAACAGACGCAAAGAACTATCCGTCTTTGTCTTATTTATTAAAATGAACCCGAAAAATGATAAGTTTGAACGACCAACGGCAAGGTTTACGTTGCTTTTGACAACCGCAAATTTATTGCAAATTAGAAGGCTGATATCTTCATTGTTATCTCGATTAAGAACTAGCAATTTACCCTGAAAAAAGCTTGTTTATATCCTAATTGATTCCCTTAATAAAAAAATAGGGGAAATTTAACCGTTGATATATAAAAAAAAGCGCCACTGACAGTCTGAACAGTTCAGCCATTGCTGAGGACCAGTCCGTTTAGGGAATACGGGAGGTGTTAATTGAGAGAGATGAAGAAACTATTCCTGTCGTCTAAATAAAGTTATTCCCATGTTTCTTGTTTATTTGGTACAAATACTGAACATCTTAAGACATGTTAAACAAATGATACGTGATTTCTGGAGAAATCTTAAAATGACATGGATCATTTTGTTGTTAAACTGTAAATATTCTTCATAAACACGCACTCAATTTCTTTTTTCTAAATCAAAGTATTTTGAAGATCACCCAGAACATAGGAACTCAAGTTTTATTCTAATATAGAAAAAAAACTGTTTATTTTACCCAGTTTACGTGCCTACAAACTATCGCAGAATTACCGACCAACATAATGCAATCTCTGTTGAGTACAAATATGCAAATTAGGTCAGGTTTCAAATGAAGTTCTCTTAAACTCCCCATATAAAAATCACCCACCTCAGCTTCTATTGTGAAACAGTTGTGTATCCAGGTAGAATTTGAAGCCTGAGCGATGAACGTCGTGGACATCACGAGGATGACTGATCGAGAAGCTGATGTGAAATGAACATCCTTTCCCGTTCGCTAACTTGCAGCGTGCGCATCCGCTAATTAAGCTTATTCACTCAATCCTACCGTGAACAGGGTGAAGAATTTTCCTTGCTGTGGTTTGAATTGAGGTAAGTGGTTTTATTTTATTTCTATCTTTACTTCTTAAGCAATATTACCTGTACCGTCAGCGTACCTCAGAAGAGTTTCTGCTTCTAAAAGGGTAGCGGAACAAAACTTGAGCTGAAATTGATTACTTGATAACTGAATTGCTCGTAGAGATTCAATTCAAACTTGTCCTTCTTGATTTTTATTTCAGAGCTTTTGATTTGCTCATCGATGTCCAGTTCTGAATGGCTTTTATAGAGACAAAGATGACGTAACAATGGGTAGATGTGGGTTATCAAAGTTTGTTACGGACAGCTGTGGACAAATTAAAGCATAGCATCAAGCGAGTGAGTATCGCTTTCACAATGCACCAGAGATAAAAGGCCACATCTCAAAGGTTTCAACGTTATCGACGCTTCGCTTAAAAGGGAAATTCAGCTTCTTTGGGCAAGAGTTGGTACTTATTCTAATTACTTCTCAATTTCATTGTAAACATTTTCGCCCCGTAATTTCATGTTCTATACCCGCTGTATCGACGCTTTCTAGAAAATACGACAGACTTATCCTTAGCGCCCGGTAATCTGGGTTCTAAGCTGGGAAGTGACTTGAAACGGAATATTCCGGAGCGGGTAATCTTCGTTTAGGGAAAGGAGATCCTGCCGTTTACATAGTTGACATGAAGAATCAAACGAAGCGGACTTTTAGAAGAGTACAATACGACTTATTACACTGAGGGTTTCTTTTTCTGTTTTTTTATTTTTTCGATCGTACCTAATCTCTGATGCGACAGGGAATTTTCCCTGGGCTGATCGCTGTGCATGACTTTTTTGAGCAATTCTGCCCTTGTCAAAGTTTTTAGTTTTGCTTTTGGTAAATAGCCCATTGTAACGTTTTTAACTGTACTTTCCTAAGGAAGGGAGGCGTTTTCAACTTACTGCACGAAAGTATGGGAGAGTGGTAAGAGTAATGAAAATTCCTCGAGATGTTGATGGTCAGAGACAATTCTCACACGATGAGGATTTGTTCTCCAGGCAAATTCAACGTTTCTTTTCACGGCGGGGAAAATGCGAAAACTCAGAAGCCCAGTCAGTTTCCAACCAGAACTATGAAACAGCTAAAGAAGCGCTGACAACCTTACGAAATGTAGAGAAGTATATACAGTCCAAGAACCCATTCATGTACGATGGTTACAATCTTTGCCACCTCGTCACTTCACAGGAGCTGAGTAAATTAAAAATCAGTCAACTAAAAGAAATTTGTCGTTCGTTTAAACCGGAAGTGCCTTCTCAACAAGGAAAACGAAAAGCTGCGTTTGTTGGCGCAATAACTAAAATGATATAGGAGTGTTCCTGCTACCACACAACCACGTCTTCTGTGAGCCCATGATATAATAATTGTATTGTGATAACTTGCAAAACTACTTGCCTTAGAGTTTTGCAAAACTTTATTTTTCTTTTCTCATTAAGAGTTACCTTTCGCTGTAGCTACATTTTGCTGCAGAGCAGACGGAGATCCGCGGCCTAGCTGTGAACTAGCTAGGTGTAGCTAAGCGTATTGACCACTATAAAACAAACACACTAACATTTTGGCCCTCCCCTACACAAGACTCCAAGCCAGAAAAAATGTAGATTTACAGCTAGACGGAAAGTATCATCTTACCGTTTCTTCGGTCATTAATGAACCATCAAGTTTAAACAACTTAGATCCTTCTAAAAGATAACGCCGTGTTAGTTATACCTTGAAATTGACAGTGCGTGTTTGAGACCTAGTCCGTACACAACAGTCCACAGTCGGGAGCCCATATTTTACACTGACCGTATCTCCATACCAACTTTACGGTATCATATCATCCTTACCAATAGGCCCTTTGCAGGATCCGCTCACATGGTACGGAATTAATTTCGCTGGGACGCAATCACGCAGTGGGACTTCCAAAAGAAAAGAACTCGTGCCAGTGCAGCCAGACTTTCCTTTGTTTTGGAAGTCCCACTGTGTAACTGGTATTCCAGTGTAATTAATTCAGTACCATGTAAGCGCATCATGCAAAGGGCCTATTATAAATAAACTTGCAGTTCCACCAACAAATACTTCTCAAAAGTGCCACTTGATACTACTGTAGCTGTTAAATGTAAAAATCGGTTTCAATATTTTAGATATAGCATTTGCACACTGTCAGATCACCAAATGAATAAATTTAATTGGTGATATAGCGAGCTCACGATGTTCATTTTACAGGAGGTTCTCAAAAATTCATTCGCCGTATTTCATTGACATTCATTGTTCTGCGTAGAAGTTAACATATTTTTCCTACCAGAAGATAGGTGATTTCAATATCCCAATATAGTAAGAGGAATTTTAAAAAAGAAAATCAATTGAATAAGCACTTGAATGGTACATGTTCATGCATTTGCGTGATTTCAAATGTAAAGTCAAAACTGTGATCTCACCTACGATTTCAATGGAAATTTGCAGTTTCACGTCATTACAGCTTGATAGGGTTAGGGTTAGGGTTAGGGCTAGGTTCCTGTGTGGTTCTGCCCACTCTGTGTGTTGTCCTGCCCACTTTCGTGTGTTGTCTTACCCACTGGTGTCTTGCCCCCACGTGTGTGTTGTCTTGCCCACTTAATGTGTTTTCTTGCCCACTTTTTTTGTTGTCTTGCCCCCTTTGTTGATTTGCCTACTCTTCTAACTTGGATATTGAAGGTTTTTTTACCCTTAGATCCTCTGCGTCATGGCTGAATTGTCTTAAATTTGGACATATTATTTCTGTTGCCATCAGAGATCTTTTGAGGGTATTTGTTAGGGGTAGGATTGCGAATTCATGTTTGCCATATTTGGAGATTTTGAAAGTGTCTAAAAGACTTTCTTTTACTTAGTTTATAGCTACAAGATTTTATCATATTTTATAAAATTTGGTATGCACGTAGCCTATGTTAAGGCCTATCTAACACGACAATTTGCGGGCCAAATAGGAACCGATTCCATAAAAATTAACACGAAACGGTTCCTTACAACATGAAAAAGCATAATATAAGATCAAAACATCAATAAAAGGTCCTCAAGTTCTAAAAACAAGGTCTTTCAAACACTTAAAGGTCAAACAGTGCATCCTTAAATTTTGACCATAGCCTGTGCAGAAGCAACCGTTTTTACGGGAAGAAAATGCTTAAGAAAGGTGCCCGAGCACCTTAGACACCTCTTCCGATAGTTTGATTGCTTGTGATTAGTGTTCTAAGGGTGCCAAACAGCAAAAATAACGAAGCTGTGAAAAATGTTAATGTACTTTCTTTTTAATGAATAAATTTGAATTCACAGAGGATATAGTCTAATAGTTGTTCTTTGTTTTGATTAGTATTAATATTGGCTTTAAAAAAATGACATAATGTTTCTCACACTGTGTGTTCATTGCCCCCACAGTGTGTTGTCTTGCCCCCTTCAAGTTTTTTCTTGCCCACTATGTGTGTAGTCTTGCCCCCTTTGTTCATTTGCCCACTCTGCTGATTCTGACAGTGAGGGCTTTTTATACGTGATTTCACATTTTATACGCTATTTGGCTTCAGCTAATGATAGTTGTCAACATAAGGAATGTTTTGAGTAGGTTTGTATAGGTTTCTCCATGTGTGGTTGCTAGGTAATGGAGAAGTTCAATTTCCCATACAAAGTCTTATAACGAGTCACGTAATTTCTCTAACTCAATTGCAAGTGCAAAGTGCTATATCTTCCTTTGCTTTCATTGGAATGCCATGAATTTTCAATATGTTACGGCATTATCCAAGTGCAAAGATTTGTGAAAAATTCATTGAATTCCAATGAAGCAATACAGTACTACAGCCTTGCAAAGTTTGACAACAGATTGTCACAGAAAAACGCTTTTTTGAAAAAGGCATTTCTTTAAAATGTTATGATTATGATTATGATTCCAAAAAATTTTGGAACTTGTATCAGACATGGCTATTGTATAGGAGTATTTGCTGTAAGAATATCACATGAATATATTAAAACGACAATGAGTTAAGCCTCTTTTAAAGCAGATCTTCAAAATGTTCACCTAATTTGCATAAATTTAGAATCTCGATGATATCTCATCAAATATTGGACAATACTCTACCAAACTTTTTTTGCTCACTTTGCACTTGAAGTTATTGAAACTCAAGAGGTAAGTCGCGATTTCACTCAATAACTTTGTAGTTATAATCTTTTGAACTGAAAAATTATTTTTACTTTAAAAAGACCTATTTTAAACATGTGCAAAATTTAGACTTATATGTGTTGTCCTGCTCTCCCGCATTACTTTTATGAACGATTTTCTCCTAACCATTGCAAGGGCTAGGCCTCTAAACGCTATCAACATGTAGTGCGTAAAAAGATCTTTTTAATGACATAGAAACATTAAAAAACTTGTTAAAAATTAAAGGAAAAAATTAGTAAAAAAAAATAAGCTTTGCCTACCCAAAAATTTGGAGAGGTGTTTTCGTAGAAAACTAACTGTAAAAATCGTTTTATTTGACAGAATAAATTGAAACTTGCAGGAATATCATGAAATTTCCATAGTTACATCGTGTCCAAATTTAAGCGCTAATCCTCGCATTTTGAACGAAATGATATTTTTAAAATTCATCTGAGTTCGACTTTGTGAAAAAAAAAAGTCAAGAAACCATCTCAAGTGTAGTATATATGCAATAACTAGCCAGCATTTTTTTCCTTCGAAATTTTTCAAGTTTCTATTTAGCTAGGGTTAGCCCCAGGGCACCAGTGGAGGTCCTTTAATTTGTCTCAAACATATCCTGTTCAATTTTCGTGAAAAAAAGCAATATTTTTCATGTATTCTCCCATCTGTGTTGTCTTGCCCCCTTTAATGTCTTTAACGTCTTGGAAATTTCAGGGAATTTAACGTTACGTTTTAAAATTCCTCTGGAAGGTAGACAAGGGACTAAACTACAGCACTGCACATTCCAAAAGTTGTAAAATTTTAAGCCCGTCGACAACATTGGCTAGGGTAACTAGTGGGCAGGACAACCCTTCAGGAACCTTATAGTAGGTAGAACTGCGCTTCTGAGGCAATTTGGGAGTATAAAGCAAAAAATCGTCATCTTACGTTTGATTTGGCTCAAATGTGCAGGGTCATTAAAAATTCCGTGTTTTGGTCAAATGCACAGTTTCAAGTATAGAAATTGTAAGCCTTTAAGTATTCTTGCAGCTAAAATTGCGTTTTGTAAGGTTTTTGGAGATATTAAGCAAAACAATCATTTTAGGGTTGTTGTCGATTAAATGCGCAGTTTGAAGTGCTAATGTCTTCAGGTAGCTAACAATGCTTTTCTAAAACAATGATTTCCCCTAATGTCTCCCAATTACTTTTGAAACACAATTTAATTACTACAAATTAATTACTACAAGCTATTATGACTTGAACCTACACATTTCAGAGAATGTGAACGAAAAATGATGCTTCTCGGTTAATACCTCTCGATTAACTTAGAAACACAATTTTAGGTTTTACAAACTCTTATATCCTGAAACTGCACATTTGAAATATTATGGGAAAATCCTCATTTTACGTCCGTTTTCGCTCAGACGTTATGTTTCAAGCATTTAGAGCGTGTAGTACGTAAAATGCTTTCTTGAGGCAACTTGAAGATATAAGACCAAAATCGTGATCTCAAGTGCAATCTCGCTCAAAATTCGAACTTTCGAGTCGTTAAAGCTTGTAGTAGCTAAAATTGTGTTCCTAAGGCTATTGAAAGCTATAACCCAAAATCGTCATTTTAGGTCTGTTTTCACTTCCACTCGCAGTTTCAGGTTTTTACAGTATGTTGCAGCCTAAGCTGTGTTTCTGTGGTATTAAGTGAAAATGGTCATTTTACTTTCGCTGTCGCTAAAATAAGAAGTTTTGAGACATTGCAGCTTGTAGTAGCTAAAACTCTGTTTGTAAGGTAATTGCGAGGTTGTAAGCTAAACCCGTCATTTCTCGTTCGCTTTCACTCAAATGTGCAGGTTCAAGTCATTACAGCTTCCTGTGATTAAACTTGTAGAAATGCACGGTTTCAAGTCTTGATAATTTGTAGTAGCTAAAACTGCGTTTCCCATGCATTTTGGACGTGTGAAACAAAAATCGTCATGTCACGTCCAATATCTCCAGCTTCAAGTCTTTGCAGGGCTAACTTGTCTTTCTCAGGCAACTGGAAAGTAAAGAGTGAAAATCGTCATTATTTGTCCGTTTTTACTCAAATATGCAGTTTCATGTTTTCGCAGCGTTTGGTACCTAAAACTGCGCTTCCAAGGCAATTTGAAGGTATAAATACAAATTCGTGATCTTACCTGCGAGCTTTCTGAAATTTCGTAATTTCAAGTCATTGCAGCATGCAGTAGCTGGAACTGCGCTTCTGAGAGAATTTGGAGGTATAGAGCGAAAATCGTCATTTTACGTTTGATTTCGCTCTAATGTGCGGTTTCAAGACATTAGAGCTTCTAGAACGGAAAATTGTGTTGCTAAGCTAATTGGGAGGTATTAAGCGAAAACGGTCACTTTCTCTTTCCTTTCAGTTTCCTTTCTGTTTCAAGTCATTACAGCCTGTAGTAACTGAAATTGTTTCAAAGGTAATTAAAAGAAATTAAGGGAAAATGGTCATATTTAAAATCCGTTTTTGCTTTAAATACACAATTTCAAGTCTTGACAGCTTGTAGTTGCCAAAACTGCGTTTCTCATGCAGCTTGCCTGTAGTTGACTAAAATCGTCATGTTACGCCCAATTTTGCTCAAATCTCAACTTTACAGGCTCGAAGATATTTCAAAGCCCATTGGGAAGGTATATATGGCAAAAGTCGTCATTTTACGTCCCCATTCGCTCAGATGTTCAATTTCAAGTATTTACACCTTGCAGTACCTAAATCTGCGTTATTGGCGTTATTTGAAAATATAAAGCCAAAATTGTGATATCAAGTACGATTTCGTTCAAAATTCGCAGTTATCAGTCACTACAGGTTGTAGCCGCTAGGACGGCGCTTATGAGGCAATTTAGAGCTATAAAGCAAAAATCGTTATCTTACGTTTGATTTTGCTCAATTGTGTAGTTTTAAGACATTAGAGCTTGCAGTAGCTAAAACTGTGGTTCTGAGATAATTCAGAGATATTAAGCGAAAACCGTCATTTTTCGTTCCCTTTTTCTCAAAGCTGCTGGTTCCAGTCATTACAGCTTGTAGGAATAAAAACTGCGTTTGTTATGCAGTTTGCCTGTAGTAAACAAAGATCGTCATATTACGTTCAGTTTGGGTTAAATCTGCAGTTTCAAGTCTTTACAGGTTAAACTCTCTTTCTGAGGCAATTCGTAAGGTATTAGGCAAAAGTCGTCATTTAACGTCCCCATTCGCTCAGATATTCAGTTTCAAGTATTTACAGCTTGTAATACCTAACACTGCGTTGCTGAGGCAATTTAGAAGTATAATGCCAAAATCGTGATCTTATGTTCGATTTTGCTCAAAATTTCCATATTCAAGTCATTCCAGCTTGTAGTAGCTAAAACTGTTTCTTCCAATGGAATTGGAAGGAATAAAGCGAAAATCGTCATTTTAGGTCTGTCTTTGCTTCTACTCAAAGTTTTAGGTTTCTACAGCTTCTAGCACCAAAAACTGTGTTTGAATGGTAATTGAGAGATATGAAGTTCAAAAAGGGTGATTTTAATTCTGTTTTTAATGAAATGTGACGTGTCAAGTCGTTATAGCTTGTAGTAGCAAAAACTGTGTTTCTTCTAATGCAAGTGGGAGGTATAAAGCGAAAATCGTCATTTTAGGTCTGATATCGCTTCTACTCGAAGTTTCAGGTTTTTACAGCTAGTAGCATCTAAACTCTTTCAGTGGTAATTGGGTTTTACAGCACGTAGGAGTTAAACTGTGTTTGAATGCTAACTGGGAGGAATAAAATAACGAGGGTCATTTTACGTCCGTTTAGGCTGAAATGTGAAGTATTAAGTCATTACAGTTTGTGGCAGCTAATTCTTAGTTTCTAAAGCAATTAAGAGTAATAATGCGAAAATTCTCATCGTGGAGATTTATGTATTTGCAGTATTTATTTGATGTATTTATGCATTTACATTTTCAAGAAGCTAAAACTGCGTTTTTACGGTAATTTGAAGGTATAAAACAAAAATAATCGTTCTAAGGTCGTTGTCGATCAAAATGCAAAGTTTCAAGTATTGACGGCTTGAAGTAATTAATACTGCGGTTCTATGGCAATTTGCAGGTATAAAGCGGAAATTGTCATTTTAGCTTTAAAGTATGTGCAACGTGTAGTACCTAAAACTGCGTTGCTGAGACAATTCTAAAGTATAATGTCAAAGTTGTGATCTCACGTACGATTTCGCTTAAAATTAGCATTTTGAAGTCAATACAGCTTGTTTTTTTCCGCTTTCGCTCAGATATTTAGTTTCAAGTTTTTGGAATTTGTGCTGCCTAAATCTGCGTTGCTGAGGCAATTTGAAAGTGTAAAATCAGAACTGTGATCTCACCTACGATTTCAATCGAAATTTGCAGTTTCACGTCATTACAGCTTGTAGTAGCTAGAACTGCACTTCTGAGGCAATTTGGGGGTATAAAGCAAAAAATCGTCATCTTACGTTTGATTTGGCTCAAATGTGCAGGGTCATTAAACATTCCTTGTTTTGGTCAAATGCCGAGTTTCAAGTATTGAAATTGTAAGGCTTTAAGTAGTTAAGTAGCTAAAATTGCGTTTTCTAAGGTTTCTTGGAGATATTAAGCAAAATAATCATTTTCGGGTCGTTGTCGAGTAAATGCGCAGTTTGAAGTGCTAATATCTTCAGGTAGCTAACAATGCTTTTCTAAAACAATGATTTCCCCTAATGTCTCCCAATTACTTTTAAAACACAATCTTATTACTACAAATTAATTACTACAGGCTGTTATAACTTGAACCTACACATTTCAGAGAAAGTGAACGAATAATGACGGTTATTGGTTAATACTTAGAAACACAATTTTAGCTTCGACAAGCTCTTATGTCCTGAAACTGCACATTTAAAATATAAAGCGAAAATCGTCATTTTACATCCGTTTTCGCTCAGACGTTAAGTTTCAAGAAATTTGAGCGTGTAGTACGTAAAATGCTTTGGTGAGGCACCTTGAAGGTATAAGATCAAAATCGTGATCTCAAGTGCAATCTCGCTCAAAATTCGCAGTTTCGAGTCATTAAAGCTTGTACTAGCTAAAATTGTGTTTGTAAGGTTACTGGAAGCTTTAAACCAAAATCGTCATTTTAGGTCTGTTTTCACTTCCACTCGCAGTTTCGAGTTTTTACAGTTTGTTGCAGTTAAAACTGTTTCTTTAGTATTAAGTGAAAATTGTCATTTCACTTTCGGTGTCGCTGAAATGGGAAGTTTTGAGACATTGCAGCTTGTAGTAACTAAAACTCTGTTTGTAAGGTAATTGAGAGGTGGTACGCTAAACCCGTCATTTCTCGTTCGCTTTCACTCAAATGTGAAGGTTCGACTCATTACAGCTTCGTGTAATTAAACTTGTAGAAATGCACAGTTTCAAGTCTTGATAATTTGTAGTAGCATGCCGCATACAGACCGACTAAGTTCGGTTAATAAACCAAACGAGAACAATCTTATTTGCGATCTGTACTAACTGAGATTTTGCGTGCGAACGGGGATGAGCTGAATTTAATTCTGCCAAAGTTTTTCTCTTCCTCTTTACTTTTCTTTTCTCATTAGACTTTTTAGCACTTCCATAAATTAATATTATTGGAAGAAAATAGCCAATGATTTGCATGCTAGTGTGAAAGTTTTTTACTGCAAAACATGACCGGTTCAAGAAATGTTGAACAGTGTATCACGTGATGTTGAAAGTGAAATATGCCGTTCAACATGTTCAAACTTGTTGAAAGTTGTTGGAAAAAAATAGAACTTAGCTCTATCCTGTTCAACAAGTTGCGCTTGTTGAAAGGCTTCAACCTATCGTTTTTGAGTTTTGTGTCAAGTGGCTTCGCGGATATCAATATGGCGTCCGAAAAGTTCGAATCAGCTGTGTTCGAATGAAGTTTTGATAACAGTAGATCAATGAGATCAATCTGTGCGAGACTTTTCCGTGCCTGTACGATATAAGATCGAAGGATGACAAAAGCCGTGAGATGAGAAACAAAGCTCTGGTAGAGATTGCAGCAAATTTCTGAGTGCTGCGAACAGGGTGTAGTATGCTGCAAATATTACCCATTCATGCGTCCACATTTTGCAGTTTTTTGGTCTTTTTTTTCGACGCTTCATAATAACGGCGACATCGCTAAAAACAACAAAGCGGCAGCAACCTTTCCTCGTCGGCTTTTAAACTTCGCGCCAAAATGTGTCGTTGTTGCTCAACAAAAGTTAAATAAGTATTCAACAAGTTGCAACCACGTTTCAACAAGTCGCAACAATGTTGAACATTGGTTGATCAACAAAAGCTCAACGGCGTTGAAGCGTGCATCATTCCTCTCCACAACGCGAAAAATTTGGTTTTCAGACAACCAATTATGGCCACAGCGAATTTTTTGAGCTAAAAATAAGAAAATTTAGTTTCTGACAACACATCTGAGGGTCACCATGACCATTTGCCGAGCTACAAAAAATTATTTCCTGATGACGCAGGCTGTAGTTACTTGTTAAATGTTAAAAATATTGTTAAAAAGGCGCTTAATGACGGTATAAATTAACCGATGTTTCGGCATTACTGGCTTCCTCAGGGTATTTAAACTGCCACGTAAAATATCAATATCGTTATTCGCAGTCGTGTGCACAGGTCACCTAAGTGTAATATAAGCGTTTTTATGGAGAACTGTGGCTAAAATATGAGTTTCTATGGAGATCAGGAGTTTACATTAAATTCGTTCAATGTATGGGTAAATTTACCGAAAAAAGACTCTCGAACATTCAGTGGTGTCATTTTTTCTCATCCTGGATAGTTCTAAACGTGATTTGACCGAATTTTCAAAATTTTGCCCATGTCCCCTGTCTGAATTTCACAAGCAGCTATGTCGGCACTTCGCAAGATTCTTATGTTGCCGTTCGAAATTTCGTCTTATTAATAATAATAATAATAATAATAATAATAATGACGATGATGATGATAATAACAATAATAATATTAATAAGATAGTTTCGAAACTGAGATCAGAGTGACTTTCAGTTTTTGTAGGTGCAGTTTGTTCAACCTCGATCGATGGTAGACTAGTAATGGCCCCAATAAAATAACGAATTGATGTAACATGTCGAGTTAAAAGGGAATGCCTTGTATCAAATTTGACGTAATAGTAATGTAGAGAATATTACAATATCCGCTGAGATGAATGAAGATACAACAGCATTGGAGTAATAATAGTGGATATTTTAGGGCCGTCTACGTCATTATTTCAAAAGCTCTACGTAGAGGTTTAAACGGTCTGGGCGAATGACAGTCCTTCCAGATGATTTACCTAAGGACATTCTGCCAAAGACCACCGTCTGTTTGGCTTTCATCATCGGAGTCACGGTCGCTAGTCTCCTCGTAACTTTCTTTGGCTGGCAGAAAATCTTCCACTTCATTTTGATATCAAACAAAACTCTCGTACCAAATCTCTGTCAGTTTGACAAAGTCGTCTCCTCTTTGAAATGTCCTACGTCCACTTACCGTGCTATAGTATCTCGGTGACAGATAAACTAGAGCTTTAAACGGTCCAACAGATGACAGAAAGATGGAGCGCGCACGCACGTGGATCAAGTCTCCTACTTCTTTGGACTCATCACGCAATCCTCTTCTGTGACGCGCCCTAGTTGGATATTAGTTTTTGTTAATTAATGTTGTTAATAACGTCAATATATTTCAGTCGGTAAAATGAGACGCATTTAAAACTCATTTCTTGGTTTGATTGAAACGTTATTGATCTTATTGTTCAAAACATCCACTGCTTTCATACTGCTTTCACAAATTCGAAATTCGTTGTCCCTCTGTTTTGACATTGGTGGCGCTTTCCGTTTTTCGCTGGAGTAGTCTGTCAATCGTTGCCAGTTTGTGGCTCTCGTGTCGCGGTTTCACTCTTTCACCGCGCGGCCGACACTGGGAACGTGGTCAATTATCACTTCCGCTTTTGTCAATAATAGCTTCCAAAGCAACATTCCAATCCCCACCGAGAATAAGTTCGCTATTATTTGCATTTCAACATAAAAATCCATTCAATGTTAAAATAAACCATAGCTGCAGATTGAGATTGTTCAGAGCATAAATATTACAGAGAGAGAGTTTGGTAGAATGAAAATTTATGTTAACGAAAACTATCCGACCATCAACATTGAAATACTGAGATTCAATCAAAAGATTACATGCTGACGGATTCAAAAGAATGGAAGCACCTTTTTGGCGATTAGTACCTCCAATAATATTTCGCCACCCCATTCGCTTTTCCAGATCAATTCATCTTTTTGTTTAGAATGGGTCACCCGAAGAAAATAGCAGTGACATTTTTGATCTTTAAGATAAGAAAAGATGCTCCTTCGCTTTCCTTGATTTTTTAAATCTCTCACATTTACAGAAATTATTTTGTTAACAGTTGAGTTAAGTATAGGAATTAATATAGTTATGGTAATTGAAAAAGCAAACACATAAAATGAGGGAATGTTGAACAAAAAAAGGCCCCTGCCTGCCAACTACATCTATACGCTCTATTTAAGCGTATATATAATCAAGATCCTCAAAAAAATAAATTTTTTAGGAGTACCTTCTGGAGACATTTTGACATAGATCTTAACATCGAAAGTCCAAATACTAAGAAGAGTCCCATCCCGTCTTCGTCTGTTGGCTTCGGCTTCTATTTCCTTTCTGCACTATGTTAGTTTTTCATGAATGAAGATTCCACTCTCTACAGAAGAAGAGTAACTTGGATAGATAACCGAGATCTCCACATTCTTGAGCTTGGTTCGTTCCTTGTAAAGCTTGGACTTAGTCTCGTGCCTAAGGAATTTAACCAAAATATGTTGTGGCCCTTATTCCATAAATCTCTTATGAATTCTTCTTCGTGTACTTTTCGAAGATGTCGAGGGAGTTTTTGGGCCATTCATTTTCATATGTCTGGTCTTTAAGTGTATTCTAAGCGACATTCAACTCGTTGTTAGTTGCATTTAGTTTCTTCTGTAGTGATGCATAAGCTGAAGCGGCGGTGGCAGGTGAGCTGTTAACAGCCCTCAGCTCCTTGTCATTAAATTGCAACGAAGCTTTTAAATCTGATATTTCTTTCCTAAGCACTTAATTCTCCTTGGTTATATTGGCGATAGAAGTTTGGATATCAATAAGAAGCGCTTTAATTTCCAGCAAGGAAGGCTTCCGTTCTGCTTGTCCTTCGACCAGGTGTGCAATCTCATCCTCGGGTGCTCCGACTTTCTCTTCTTTGGACGCCATATTAAGTTCTTTAGCACCGGTTCGATCTTCCTCGGTTGAATCACGCGCTCCTCGTTTATGTTTCTTAGGTGGCATGGAGTGATTGAATTGAATTGGTAATGGAACTGAAGTTGACTTGTTAATGTGAAGACAGATACGGCAGATGGTTCTTTTCCATGGAAAGGCCCGGTTGTTGTGCTGGTTGGTCTCCAAGAAAGTCGCTATGGACTAACAGATCCCTCAAGTTTTTGGCCCGTTTGTACCCAGGCAGCTTCAAACGAACGGACCATCTCCCGTACCTGTCCTCACATTAACCAGTCAACTTCAATTTCATAACTAGGAGGACAAATTAAGATCACAGGGCATTTCGCGTGCACTTCAGATAAGGTCATTTATTGTATTTCTTGCCGTAAATGTCCTAGGACAGTCTACATCGGGGAGACAGGAGGCACATTGGCTGACCGTTTTAGGGAACACCGCCTCGACGTTCTACACAAGAAAAGTGGCTTGCCTGTAGCGCAACTTATCAAATATACGTCAGTTTTTTTATGCCTCTGTCCTGTTATGGGTCAAGAATTTCGAAATTCGTTGTCAATAACAGGACAGACATATTAAAAACTGACATCAATCCGTTTTTTACGATAACAAATTGTCAAATTGTCCGCTCTCCCTCCTCGACGGATCGCATAAAGTATAAACTCACGTGTCTGTCCGCTTATTGACAATAAAAATAACCCAATGATTGCGCGAGAATTTCTGCAGTTATAGTAAAAACTTCAATAACCCAGGCCATTCACTAGAAGACGTCCGTATCGCCGTGCTTAGATCGCGGCAAGCAAACAAGGATGTCCGCGAACGCGAGGAGATGAGACAAATTTTCAAATTCCAAACACTCGCTTTTCGCCTAATAAATCGCGATTTCTCATTGAAATGAAGTCTCGAGACACGCGCGCGCAAACAGTTTCGAAACACTAAGCGACTTTATTTTACGTGGCAGCTTAAATACCCTCAAGGGTGCAGTAATGCGAAAACGTCGGTTGATTTATAGCGCCATAAAGCGTCTTTTTAATAATATTTTTAACATTTACTTGTAGTTTGAAAGACGCTATGCAGTTTCCTTAAGATGACTGAACACAGTTTTTGATACCTATGTTTCATTCACCTTTTTCTCTTGTTCCCATGGGAACATGAACAAAAATAAACAGGCCTTCAAAATTGGTTTTGTTTATTTGTAGACAATCTAGTCCTTAGATTTTCTTTATAATTTGCATGCAAGAAGTTTGTAACGATTCTCCCAATTTAACACCATTTTGCTAATAGTTTAACAAAGAAATCTTTAATTATCCCTTGCCAAAGGTTCACTGAAATAACTAGAATTTCCGTTTTTAAAGTTGAATTATTATTAATACTACAGTTACTTATTTCGTAAAAAAAATTTCGTGAAAATCTAATGAGTGGTTTTCGAGAAATAGGCTTATTTCCGAGTGCAAATTTTCATTATATCGCAATTTTTTGACTTACGATGCATGCGCTGCATTTAACTAGGTTCTTTCGGTAAGAAAGAAAAAGCGGAGAATTGCTGGGTCCTTTCGATCGTTACCTTTTCTAACATATCTTTGTAATAAAAGACGAAAGCCGTGAATACTCTCCGTTCAGTTATAGACAAAAATAGCATACATAGTGCGGGTGTTGAATTAATAAAATGATCGCTCTATTGAGGTCATGTTTGTTTTTTTGCAATCCTTCTGCGCGCGCTGAATTGGATCAGCAAAACCACGCGCGAAAACTGTGTTCGGCCACCCTAATACTATGTAGTTGTTGCCGAAGGCTAGTAGGTCAAAATACATGTAGTTTGGTAGAAATCATACAGTGATGTAATTTTTCCGTGGTGTGGCGGGGGGGGGGGGGGGCACAAACAAAAATTCTCCATAGAAACTGGATTAGAACTGAGTTACACTACACGAACGCAAATATCTAGTAGATCTATCTAAAAGCAAGTCAATAAGAATCTTGTTGCCAATTCCTACTCGTGCAATGTGTCTTTACAAATCAAGAATAATCGGCGAATTCTTACGGGAAAAAGCAAAGCATTATGTAATATTATGAAGGACACAAACGGAGCAAAACGAAATACACTTTACTCGAACTCGACACGATTACAACTGAACTTTAAGCTATAACAGAATAGTAAATAAACGAAAGCACTGCAAGAACAGGTCCCTAGACGCAGGTGCTAATGCATATTATAACATCCTACCTTTTATACATGAGGAATGAATTGATAAAGAAAGTAACTGAACAATGTAATAACATACATACATACATACATACATACATACATACATACATACATACATACATACAGAAACTTTATTTAAGCTTGAATTTCATAGTAGCTTTACAAGCTAATATTTCCGAGAAAAAAATATTTGATAACGAAAAACTAAAATAGAAAGTGCTATTTACATATTTACAACTGACTTATATTTACTTATTATAAAATTGTCATTTAGATCTTTCGTGAATTGGCTTAACTGATGTGCTTTTTGAAGTCTGAGAAGTTACATAACCTTATAAAACTGGGTAGGGAATTCCATTTTTGTGTTGCCAGATACCTCACCTACAGGTCATATTTCTGAAGACTAATTATTATGCCTTACAAACGCTTGGGGGCACGGTGTAAGGGCTTCTTGAAAATTGATTCTAGCGGCTTGTGGTCGCTAAAAATTATAGTCTTATTGCCAAACGTGTACTCGTTAAACTTCTCCACGGGGAAAACAATCGGAAGCATTTGTTTTACCATCTGAGGATAACGGGTTTCGGTCTCTGTTAGTGCTTGGCTTGCATAGGCAATGGGGTAACCGCCTTGCATCAGGGCCGCGCCAATACCAGCTTGACTCCTGTCACATTGCACTGCTAGTGGCTCCCCAGGCTTGTACTAGGCTAGCATAGGAGCAGATGCGATAACGCTCCTCACTTCACTCCAAGCACGTTCTTGGGCGTCGGACCAACACCATTAACATCTGTATGGGTAGGGTCGTGCAGCGGCTTCATTACCTCAGAAAGGTTTGGCAGGAAACAACAGAGGTAATTGACTATACGATTCAAACGTGACACATCCTTAGGCTTTTCTGGTCGCGGCATTTCTGTAATTGCCTTGACTTTCGGTTGATCTGGCTTCAGGCCCTCTGGTGTCAGAACAGGTCCATGAAAGGGGAGTTCCTTATACTTGTATTCCAATTTCGCGCGGTTGAGCTTTATGCCTTTCTGCTGAGATCTCTTCATGAAACCCCCTCCAGTGAACTATTGTGGTCAGCATCATCTCTTCCATAGATTCAAATTCTTTTGAAATATCTCGCTCGAGACACACAGCCCAAACGGTAAACAAAGTGAGCGGTATCTCCCATGGGGCGTTGCAAAAGTTGTCAACAGACTAGACTCATCATCTAGCTCCAGTTGCCAGAAAGCGGATGCGAGATCAACCTTGGTAAACACACGAGCTTCGGCTAAATCGGGCAACACATCAGCAATGACCGGGATCTAGTATCTTTCTCTCTTTAAAGCAGTATTCAACGGTTTTGGATCAATGCAGACGGGTAAATCACAAGACTTTTTCACAGCAACAACTGGCTGACCCATTCAGTCGGCTGATCCATGGGAGCAATAACTTTTAGATACTGCAACCTTTTGAGTTCTGCCTTGAATTTTGCCTTTACAGATACAGGTACTTTCCTAGCTGGGAGAAGCTACACTTCCCTTAACAACAGAAGATTGCCCTCACAAATGAACCAAAGAAATAACGAAATGAAATAATATAAGATTTTAACCGTCAGAGTATACTAGCACAAGCTCCGTGTGCTTTCATTTTGGTACTGACAGGGAAGAAACCAACTTCAGCAGACATTTCAGATGATATTTCAGATGTTTCTTCAAAAACAATAATTCATTGCAGGCTTAAAATCAAAGGAATATACTCTCCTCCCATCGCTTCAGCTAGTTTGGCAGTTAGGTGGAAGCCACCTATCTGAGCGATTGTAAACAACGTAATGTAACAGTCACGGGAAGTCTACCAGCTGTACGTTTCTTTTAAGTGCCAGCGGTTTTCCAGTGAAGATTAAATTTCAACCTGCAACCTGCAACGTGCACGCTGCAAAAAAGACCTACCGCTTTCCCCCCCGCAGAACACTTCTTTCTCTCAGGAGCATGTTCATAGCCACAAAACTTGCGCGAAATTTCCTTTCCCGACTGTCCGTCCGGCGTCGGAACTCAAGGCTTCTTTTTCTTAGACTTGACCTGGTTTAGGTTGTCCACCGATTCCAATAGCGACTTCATGTGCAACGCCGTAACTTCTTCGCTACGGCAGATATCGATACACCGATTCAAAGTGAGATCTCGAATTCTCAGTAGCTTTTTGGTGTGCTCATCTTTAATACCAACCACAACGCGATCACGGATAAGACTATCGCGCAAGCAGTCAGAAAAGTTGCATATCTTAGCCAACGTTTTCAGCTCAGCAACGAACCAATTGACCCACTCTGTTGAAAGCTTATCCCGCTTATTAAAACAGTATTGCTCTTAGATCTCATTGACTTCTCCAGTGCAGTGTTTCTCCATTTTAGCCATTACCACTCGCCAATTATTTGAATCCTCGCCCTCCGTGTAGCTAAATGTTTTGATAACTTTCAAAGCTTCATTGTCGATCGTGTGCTTGAACATCGCAAGCTGATATTGAGGCCTTTCTCGATCTAGCCTAGAAATAAGAAAACAGTTGTTGTACTTTTACTTCCAAAGCTTTCCAGTTCTCGGCTACTTCTCCGCTCGGTCGCAAAGCAAGAGGTTGAGGCGACAAAATTTGATGAAACATTGGAGACTGGTTCGCTGAAGGTTGAGCAACTGTAGAAGAGCTTCCGCCGGTTCGACTATGGCCTTTCTCCCCGCCCTTCCTCATCGCTCATGTCGCCGACAGTTTAATTCCTCGACGACCAAGAGAAACTAAATCAATTTCCCGCGCCATGGCACTATGAAGGACACAAACGGAGTAAAACGAAATCCACTTTACTCGAACTCGAAACGATTACAACTGAACTTCAAGGTATAATAGAATACTAAATAAACTAAAGAACCGCGGGAACAGGTCTGTAGAGGCAGGTGCTAATGCATTTTATAACACGACATTTTCGTGACGGGTCATTTGTCTGCTTTTCCTATCGCGGTTTGTTAACTAGATAACTTATACAATCATTAAATAATATGTAAGAATCAGTCAGTGTTCACCATTGATCGTTGAAATTATATTAATACGTAGGAAGAGTTTAAATTTAAAGGAGCTGAGTCCCGGTTTGCGCATATTGAAAAGTTTAGCGTCAATTTTTCAAATTCGTCGTTTGTAATCCCTGTTAATCTTCTCAATCCATATGGTTTATCATTATCTCCTTGGTGTTTATCCATCTTATTAAACTGTTATTTTCAGGTTTCCTACCATTTAAAGGAAATTTTGTATGTGGCCAAAATAACTCAAAATGCCGTGACTGAGCTCCTTCAAGTCTTTTTCTCTTCTTCCTAATTTTTTGAACCCATGAAGAGGTTTGACTGCAATATAAACACTGATTGACCATTATTGTTTCTTGAATATATATATGTTATTTGACCAAGGCCTTGAAAATGCTCCCGAGACCACATTTTAAATCCCCAGGTCACAGTATTTCACTATATGGACCGATAACATATTTATCTTTTTTTCTTGCGGTAAATCGGCTTACAAGTGGGTTTGTTTACGCAGCTTTGTCATTAAATTGGCGTACGCGCCGTCTACAAACCGTTCGTAAAAAAAATCTAACGAGCGAGTAAGTCAGATACTAGTAGACAAAGAAAGATGTGTTAAAGAACAGATTTATTTCGAACTACTTTATGTTAGTTGTATTTAGTTTACCAGCTAAGTTCTCCGAAAGTGTCTTTCCGGTGTGAAATTTCGTGCAAAGATTTGCACTACAAAAACAATTTCTGTCAGTCGTTGTGAATCACTCGAGATAAGATATTTCTAGCGTGAATTGAGTAACAGATAGCGAGGAAATTCGTTAAGTGTATTCCAGGGAAATCCTCTCAAATACAGGAACAGTCAGAGGTAACTCGACTGAAATTGACTAATTTTTGCTTAAAATTGTACAGAGAAAGAAACACACAGGATTACGCGCCATTACAGCGCCGACCTACAAACCGCCATACCAACTCTCACAACTTCGAAAAACTCAATTAAATTTACTTAGCAACAGCAGTAGTGAAAATGAAAATGGCCGTATTTTAACTTTTCGTTGGCCAAGTATTGGTCTAAGGACGATTACCTTATCCAATTTAACACATCATCATTATCATCATCCTCGATATTGCTCTCATCATCATCCCATTCGCCTTGTTGATTCTCACATTCATCATCATCATCATCGGAACATCTGCAGAAAGCCGTGCATAGCAGCCCTGCTTTGCGGCACTAACAGTGATTCGTTGAGTATCGTTCCTTTGCACATATTCATTTAACAAGCTGTATTATAGCCTTGGGAGTGGGTGAAAGACTTGTCATGAGAGGGATCCACTCATAATTTTCCATTGTCCAACCATACCCTTGTGGTTACGGTAAAACAGGATTAGGTACACATGTACAGTCACCGTTCCAAACCATCAACTGCTAGTGTGCTTGTAGCATGGCTTTGTGCAGAGCTGCCTTAGTTGCAACCAGTTGTAGAAGCACTTGGATCAGCCAAGACAGCTACACTACCAGCATTCCATGCCTAACCAGGGGCTGCTAACACGGGGAGTTTCTCAGGAAAAGGGAAACTAACTTGCTGCAAAGAACTTGAAGAGGCTAATGAGTTGATCCTTTGATCTTAAGCCAATATGGGTAAAAATTTTTTTCGTATTTATAGGAGCGCATTTTTTTTTTCGACAACCATTTTTGGAGAAAGGACACATCTTTTGGTTGCAAAATGGATGCAGGTATTTGTTTTTGGGAGAACAAATTTCGGTTGTCGAAAGTGCGCCCAATTAGACAATAGATACAAAAACAGAACAAAAATCGTTTTGCAACAAAAACTTGTGGATTTCGACAACACAACAATAGTTCTCCAACCTGCCAATGTTGTAGCTCTATTTTTGCCAAGAGCCAAAGATGCAGTAGAAGCAGTTGAAGACGACGATGCAGCAGCAGACAAAGGCCCGGCAAATACAGCGACAAAACAAACTTTCGAAAGCGAAGACGCAGCAAATACAGCGACCAAAAAACAAACCTTCGAAAACGAAGAAGATGCAGCAGCAGACGAAGACACAGCAAAAACCTTCGAAATCAAAGATGCAGCAGCAGACGAAGACGCAGCAAATACAGCGACAAAACAAACCTTCGAAAGCGCAGATGCAGCAGCAGCAGACGAAGACACAGCAAAACAAACCTTCGGAAGCGCAGACACAGCAGACACAGCAGCAGACGAAGACGCAGCAAATACAGCGATAAAACAAACCTTCCGAAGCATGGGCCTCTGGTGCGAAAAATCCGTCGCAACGCACCTTCTTCTGGAAAACGCGTACCAAAGCAACCTGTTGTCCGACATTTCCAAGGTAGACTATCTGGAAGGGAACCTCGGTAGCACGAATTTGCGCCCGCTGGAGGGTCTGCCGGCATTCATAGACGACATATTTGTCTTTGGCTACGTTTCTCGAGAGGAGTGCGTCTTCCAGAGAGGAAAACTCCATTGCACAAGTGGGGAGAAGGGGGTCGCAAAACTAGTTGTGGCGAGCATCGCGAACGCTTTGGAAAGAGCCCTGCGGAAAAGGGGCTACATGCAGACGTCCGTCGTGCACGCAGTGGCGGTCTGAGAAGCTGCAACCAGCACAATCCGCGCAACAATTGCGAGAATCGAGAAAGACACACTCTACAAGGCGAAAGGAAAATGGAAAGAAATCCACCCGAAAAAAGAGATTGCCGGGTATTTCGTGGCGAAATGTTTCCGAAATCCCTCTGGAGGATATCCACAGCAGTCTGCATGTTTTCGAAAAGTGTCTGGAGGGCTATGGCTACGGAATCTACAGCATAGACTACACACAGGATTTTTCAGAAGTTCTAGACCGCGAAGCGCTTGTGGCCCACCTTGGTTTTCGAAAGGCGGCGGATTTCTGCACTGCAATCGCCGAAGAACAGCCGACGATTCTAGAAAACACAAAAACCGTCGGGAAGCACGTCTGCACCTGGATATCGACACCCAAGGAAGGGCGCACAGCACGCACAAAAATATACAACAAAGTCGTGTCGAATTTTGAGGCAGGAGAAATCCGCAAACCTGTTAGTGGCCATCTGGCAGACTACGCCAACTGCCCCAACCCGCACCTCCGCCAAACCTTCCAACACCCGAACGTGCAAGCCCAAGGGTGCACACGCATCGAAGTCTGTCTGTACGCGCCCCACTGTACGAACTTTCGAGCAAGAAAGCCACAGACTACATCGGGAAAGTCTTGGAGCAAGTTTCCACCGAAGACGAGGAGGACGGCGTATTCGTGGTCCAACCACCCAGCAAACAGTAGCAAAACCTTGCCAAAAACCTGGATCGGTGTCTGGTTCTCGCGGACAGACGGCAAGGAAATATCTTTGTGGGCTGGTACGCACACACAGGAACAGGAAGAATTTCGGGGATCCACGTTCGCCCCACACCAGCGAAAGTGCGAGACCAAGAAAAGTGGGAAAAAGCTGTCTTGTGGGCGGTGGGGGACTTTGGCTTCTGGAAATGTCCAATTTTTCGGGTAGACATCCTGTCCGCAGACGAAGAAGGGGTGGAGCTAGGCCCGCTCCGTTGCTACACGAAAGACGAAAACGCTCGCACAATACTCGCCGCGAGCAATAAACCAACACAGCTCCACCCAAACAGGGGCAACCCGTCGAAGCTTCTACCGCCAACAGACAAAGTTGTGTGGGAATGGCGGGACAAAAAATGCCACGCAATCGGCAACGATTCTTCGAAATACGAGCTCCAAGAAATACAAGAAATCGCAGAACAGCGCAAAATATCCGCACTTTCGACAAGAAACAGAGAAAAAGTTCTTGCAGAGATTTGGCACGCCCGCACAGCCGAGGAGTGGAGACGAGAGATTTGGCAAAGAGAAGAAAAACAGCGAAAAAAAGAGGACGAACCGGCAAAGGCTCGAGTAGCGGAAATTGCCAACCTGCGAAAGTACGCTGAGGCGAAGAAAAAAATCCTAGCAAAAAGCATGGAGATTCGTGCAACAGTGGTTGGCACTCTGTCTAGTGCGACAAAAAAAGTTGTGGAATTGCCAGCAGGCAGAAAATGGGATGTCCTAGGTTTTCGAGGCAAAGAAGACAAAGTCCGTGTTGTATTGCAGCATGGGAAAGAAGCGGCAGTTGCTGTTTTGGGCGACAAAAGGTTTGCAAAAAATCTTTCTAGAATGTGTGGACAGCTTCCGTTCGGACGAGAAAGACAGCACTGGTCGGCAGCTTTTTTGGCTAATGTCTTTCACAGGTGTCGAAAAATTTGGAGGGTTGGTGCTGCGAATCGAACCTTCGAAAACTTTCAAAAACTGGAAAGGAAAAACCGTCGTGTGGAACCCCATACAAGTGCTATCCGCGCCAGACAGCGGAAGACTTGCACTCTTGCAGGCTCTAGGATCAAACTGCGAGGAGTACGAAGCCCTTCGTGTGGAATTGGCCAAAAACTGTCTGCAGAAAATCCCCGCGCTGGGAAACAAAACGACGAAAAAAACAACGGACTTGCCGGAAGGGGAGTACATATGCAAACGTTTCGCTACTGCAACCTTTCGAAACGCCTCGCGGACCATTCTGTTCTTGCTCCCGCTAGGAGAAGATGGGGAACCGCCAACAGACAACGAAACTCCAACACACAGAGTCTTTCTGGAAAAAGAGATAGCGGCGATGGGCGGCATCGAAGCGCTAGAAAAAAGAAAAACCCCATTGCGTTGCTTGCTTGGCGAGGAGAAGACAACACCGAGCAAGAGAAAGTGCCGCCGAGTTGCGATAGCGTAGCCTTCTACACGGGGACAATAGTTCCGCCTTCGAAGCAGAAAGCAAAGTCTCCATCGCAAGCAACAACAAAGAGTTCTCCAAGATTGCAGTCCAACCATTTTTTCGCTGTCTCCTAGTCGATATGGCCTCAATGTGCGCCGATTTGTTTTCCAACGAAGAGACAAACTCGCAAAGAGCGGACCAATCCTTCCAGCAAACCTTTTTTTCTTCCAGCTGCTGGTATTTTTTCTCGCATGCACGGAATTGTTCGAATCGGAAACGTGGAAGCTGTCCTTCTGGTGTCTTGTTGTTTTTGTGGAACAATTCCCCTTCTAGTATACAAAATGTTGTCCAATGCTAAAAAAATAGTGAACAAATACTATGCAAATGCTAAGAGAAAATCGGGGGAATTGCTGCACAAACAAACAAGACACCAGTTGTTTCCATTTGGAATTCTGCACAAACAAGACACTAGTTGTTTCCATTTGCGATTCTGCACTTACTGCTGTATTTGCAAACATGCCTCCTGCAAAAAAGCTTTCTGCCGAAGAAATTCGAGAAATCGTTGCCGCTCGGCGGAAGGAGTCGACCGCATCGATTCGGGAGCGCTTCGGGATTGGCACAACAAAGCTATACAGAATTTGGAAAGAAGCCGGTTTAATCGAACCGAAACAAGCTGCGGAAACAAAAACAGAGCAAACTAGCGAGCTTTTGTACCAGATCTTGGACAATGTGCACGACTTGCATGAAAATATCGCTCTTTTGTGGGGGTTGCAAGAGAGCCATTTCGAAGATGTGGAAGACATCGGTGCAGATTTGCTTGGGCTGAAAGTGGGTGTGGAAGAAACGAAAGATGGAATCCTGCAGAGTACAGAGAAAAATAGCAACGCTGTGGGCGAAAAAACCGATAGAATTGTTCGTGCAGCCAATGCGACAATGTCTGCTGTTTTTGGTGTTGTGGAAGCGGTTGGACTTGTTTTGGGGCTTGGTGGTGTTGCCCTTTCTCTGTGGCTATGTGGATCTCAAAAACTGGAAAAGTGGAAGGCTGCACAGAGCGACACGCCATCCGAAAAAAAGTACCTTCCACCAGAAAAAGAGCCGTTGGCTGTGCGCAAAGGAGTTCGTGCAATGTTGTAGAATAGAAAGTGTCGCGGCGCTTGGAGAGAAGCAACACAAGTATATACGCAATGGAACTTGTTCGAAAAGAAGGACAGCTTCCACGTTTCCGATTCGAACAATTCCGTGCATGCGAGAAAAAATACCAGCAGCTGGAAGAAAAAAAGGTTTGCTGGAAGGATTGGTCCGCTCTTTGCGAGTTTGTCTCTTCGTTGGAAAACAAATCGGCGCACATTGAGGCCATATCGACTAGGAGACAGCGAAAAAATGGTTGGACTGCAATCTTGGAGAACTCTTTGTTGTTGCTTGCGATGGAGACTTTGCTTTCTGCTTCGAAGGCGGAACTATTGTCCCCGTGTAGAAGGCTACGCTATCGCAACTCGGCGGCACTTTCTCTTGCTCGGTGTTGTCTTCTCCTCGCCAAGCAAGCAACGCAATGGGGTTTTTCTTTTTTCTAGCGCTTCGATGCCGCCCATCGCCGCTATCTCTTTTTCCAGAAAGACTCTGTGTGTTGGAGTTTCGTTGTCTGTTGGCGGTTCCCCATCTTCTCCTAGCGGGAGCAAGAACAGAATGGTCCGCGAGGCGTTTCGAAAGGTTGCAGTAGCGAAACGTTTGCATATGTACTCCCCTTCCGGCAAGTCCGTTGTTTTTTTCGTCGTTTTGTTTCCCAGCGCGGGGATTTTCTGCAGACAGTTTTTGGCCAATTCCACACGAAGGGCTTCGTACTCCTCGCAGTTTGATCCTAGAGCCTGCAAGAGTGCAAGTCTTCCGCTGTCTGGCGCGGATAGCACTTGTATGGGGTTCCACACGACGGTTTTTCCTTTCCAGTTTTTGAAAGTTTTCGAAGGTTCGATTCGCAGCACCAACCCTCCAAATTTTTCGACACCTGTGAAAGACATTAGCCAAAAAAGCTGCCGACCAGTGCTGTCTTTCTCGTCCGAACGGAAGCTGTCCACACATTCTAGAAAGATTTTTTGCAAACCTTTTGTCGCCCAAAACAGCAACTGCCGCTTCTTTCCCATGCTGCAATACAACACGGACTTTGTCTTCTTTGCCTCGAAAACCTAGGACATCCCATTTTCTGCCTGCTGGCAATTCCACAACTTTTTTTGTCGCACTAGACAGAGTGCCAACCACTGTTGCACGAATCTCCATGCTTTTTGCTAGGATTTTTTTCTTCGCCTCAGCGTACTTTCGCAGGTTGGCAATTTCCGCTACTCGAGCCTTTGCCGGTTCGTCCTCTTTTTTTCGCTGTTTTTCTTCTCTTTGCCAAATCTCTCGTCTCCACTCCTCGGCTGTGCGGGCGTGCCAAATCTCTGCAAGAACTTTTTCTCTGTTTCTTGTCGAAAGTGCGGATATTTTGCGCTGTTCTGCGATTTCTTGTATTTCTTGGAGCTCGTATTTCGAAGAATCGTTGCCGATTGCGTGGCATTTTTTGTCCCGCCATTCCCACACAACTTTGTCTGTTGGCGGTAGAAGCTTCGACGGGTTGCCCCTGTTTGGGTGGAGCTGTGTTGGTTTATTGCTCGCGGCGAGTATTGTGCGAGCGTTTTCGTCTTTCGTGTAGCAACGGAGCGGGCCTAGCTCCACCCCTTCTTCGTCTGCGGACAGGATGTCTACCCGAAAAATTGGACATTTCCAGAAGCCAAAGTCCCCCACCGCCCACAAGACAGCTTTTTCCCACTTTTCTTGGTCTCGCACTTTCGCTGGTGTGGGGCGAACGTGGATCCCCGAAATTCTTCCTGTTCCTGTGTGTGCGTACCAGCCCACAAAGATATTTCCTTGCCGTCTGTCCGCGAGAACCAGACACCGATCCAGGTTTTTGGCAAGGTTTTGCTACTGTTTGCTGGGTGGTTGGACCACGAATACGCCGTCCTCCTCGTCTTCGGTGGAAACTTGCTCCAAGACTTTCCCGATGTAGTCTGTGGCTTTCTTGCTCGAAAGTTCGTACAGTGGGGCGCGTACAGACAGACTTCGATGCGTGTGCACCCTTGGGCTTGCACGTTCGGGTGTTGGAAGGTTTGGCGGAGGTGCGGGTTGGGGCAGTTGGCGTAGTCTGCCAGATGGCCACTAACAGGTTTGCGGATTTCTCCTGCCTCAAAATTCGACACGACTTTGTTGTATATTTTTGTGCGTGCTGTGCGCCCTTCCTTGGGTGTCGATATCCAGGTGCAGACGTGCTTCCCGACGGTTTTTGTGTTTTCTAGAATCGTCGGCTGTTCTTCGGCGATTGCAGTGCAGAAATCCGCCGCCTTTCGAAAACCAAGGTGGGCCACAAGCGCTTCGCGGTCTAGAACTTCTGAAAAATCCTGTGTGTAGTCTATGCTGTAGATTCCGTAGCCATAGCCCTCCAGACACTTTTCGAAAACATGCAGACTGCTGTGGATATCCTCCAGAGGGATTTCGGAAACATTTCGCCACGAAATACCCGGCAATCTCTTTTTTCGGGTGGATTTCTTTCCATTTTCCTTTCGCCTTGTAGAGTGTGTCTTTCTCGATTCTCGCAATTGTTGCGCGGATTGTGCTGGTTGCAGCTTCTCAGACCGCCACTGCGTGCACGACGGACGTCTGCATGTAGCCCCTTTTCCGCAGGGCTCTTTCCAAAGCGTTCGCGATGCTCGCCACAACTAGTTTTGCGACCCCCTTCTCCCCACTTGTGCAATGGAGTTTTCCTCTCTGGAAGACGCACTCCTCTCGAGAAACGTAGCCAAAGACAAATATGTCGTCTATGAATGCCGGCAGACCCTCCAGCGGGCGCAAATTCGTGCTACCGAGGTTCCCTTCCAGATAGTCTACCTTGGAAATGTCGGACAACAGGTTGCTTTGGTACGCGTTTTCCAGAAGAAGGTGCGTTGCGACGGATTTTTCGCACCAGAGGCCCATGCTTCGGAAGGTTTGTTTTATCGCTGTATTTGCTGCGTCTTCGTCTGCTGCTGTGTCTGCTGTGTCTGCGCTTCCGAAGGTTTGTTTTGCTGTGTCTTCGTCTGCTGCTGCTGCATCTGCGCTTTCGAAGGTTTGTTTTGTCGCTGTATTTGCTGCGTCTTCGTCTGCTGCTGCATCTTTGATTTCGAAGGTTTTTGCTGTGTCTTCGTCTGCTGCTGCATCTTCTTCGTTTTCGAAGGTTTGTTTTTTGGTCGCTGTATTTGCTGCGTCTTCGCTTTCGAAAGTTTGTTTTGTCGCTGTATTTGCCGGGCCTTTGTCTGCTGCTGCATCGTCGTCTTCAACTGCTTCTACTGCATCTTTGGCTCTTGGCAAAAATAGAGCTACAACATTGGCAGGTTGGAGAACTATTGTTGTGTTGTCGAAATCCACAAGTTTTTGTTGCAAAACGATTTTTGTTCTGTTTTTGTATCTATTGTCTAATTGGGCGCACTTTCGACAACCGAAATTTGTTCTCCCAAAAACAAATACCTGCATCCATTTTGCAACCAAAAGATGTGTCCTTTCTCCAAAAATGGTTGTCGGAAAAAAAAAAAAAATGCGCTCCCATAACGCTCAAACTTTGCGCAAATACAAACAAATCCAATCCAGCGGGATATCGAAAAAATAAGAAACCAGGTTCGGGACCAGGTTCGAGAAGAATATAGAAAAAAACTTGCGGATTAAACAGCAGATTTGAACTAAATTTTGAGCGAAAAAACACAAAACTTTCTCTTAGTCTTATGAAAAACAGGTGATTGCGTTACACCGCGTTACCTTCGCGCGTAACTTTGCGTGACTGGGTGACGTTACTGTCACGCGTGATATTGCGTGACAGGTCACACAAAAGGGCAAAACCCTGTCAGGGGTGCTCGTTGGCTGTTGTTTGTGCCTAGCCCCGGCTACAATCTTGGACAGAATAAAATGGAACAATTATCCCCCATCCCCCCCAAATCAATGATGAAGGCGCGAAGGAGCAAAAGCGCGCCATTTTGGCATCATTGAAATGGGGAGGAGGGGTGGTACAGATGTTCCATTTATTTTGTCCAAGATTGTATTTAAGGTTTCAACGTGACAAGACAAAGGGAGCCAGTAATTAGGAACTAATATGTGAACACATTTATCGGCAGTACAAGGAAGTGGTCTGTCGCAGTCACGCGCGTCAGAGCTCAATGGTAACGCTGATAGCCTAAGTTTAGGCACTACAAGTAGAGTGTATTTTGATAACAATGAATAAATAAAAGCGTCATTCTAACCCCAACTTTCCAGAGTAGTACTGCGATTAATAACGAATCATATTAGTGCTCGAAAAGCTCAGTACAAACATGCCATTGAAAAAAAAAGAATACTGAACGAAACACTGAGTTTCAGTACAAATTCCTGAAGACAACTTCGAATTTCACATTAAGCGAGATGTTTAATACAGAACAATCTGTCGTATTTCACAGGAGTTGATCAACAAAACTCTCGAGTCTGTGAATAGTCGTATCACCGCCACAATACGAAGTAATGACGGAAGACTGAAGTCAATAAAACTACCGTTCTCTATAGGCACTTGCACCATGTTAAAACGATGCTTACACGTTTAAGTGACGGTTTACGACATATTTCCTACGATTTAGGTTGGTTTTGGGACGGTTTAAAACGGTTTTTGACGATTTAAGCGATCAATAAAATAGAAACTGAGCTAAGAATATTATTTTACTGCCCTGCTACAAAACCGTGCTAAACCGTAAAAAATCCTCAATAAAAACTTCTAAATCGTTGAATTTGATTTCAACGTAGATAAAAATCGTGCAAGACTCTTTCTTATAAAGAAAACTATTCTACAGAAAGAAAATACTTCGATAGGAAAATGTCCAATAACTGCCTGAAAAGTTAAGGCTTTCAGAAAAATAATGGAACGAAAGCGTGAGGGCTTAAGTGGCGCACTGGAGTAGCGCGTAAATCGCGGGTCAAGGTGGAGTGTGAGAACTGTCCCGGGTTCGAGACCGTTCTCCTCGTCTGCTGTTTTTCTTTCTTTCTTTCTTTTTTTTTTCTTTCTGCGGGTAAGTTGAAATCTATTATTTTTTTGTCGTAAAATCTGCTGGCAAACAGTGCCAATGCACTGCTATCAGTTCACTCTGTCTCCCTCACATCAATGAACTCTCCCTCCACGTGCACCATTGCCATCCACATATTGCCACCACGTCAGAGGTGCAAAAAAAAAAAAAAAAATCAACTTGTGAAGGTATCGATAAGGTACTTTTAAAAGGATCGCAATTCAAAATTAAATTCTGAAAAACTAAGAAAACGAGCTTAATCAGAGATGTGCAACGTTTAATATTTTTATTTCCCGCGCGCGCAGTACAAACAATAAAAATATATTCGGCTTGGCTAAAGAAATAACTTTGCTTTTGGCCAACGCTTCAACACGCACTTATGCATATTCAATTTTCATATTAATAAAGTACATGACACACCAAAAATAAACCATGTCGTGATTTTATTTCAATTCTGCTTCAATCGCTCACAGAGATCATCAGATTATATTTCGGCTAACGTTCTTTTCCCTTGGTTATCGAACGTGCGACAACAGATCAGATGTGATCTGCATAGCAAAGATAGCTTCTTGTAACGCCAGTGTGGTCCTCAGACAATCTTGGACAGAATAAAATGGAACAATTATCCCCCATCCCCCCCAAAGCAATGATGAAGGCGCGAAGGAGCAAAAGCGCGCCATTTTGGCATCATTGAAATGGGGAGGAGGGGTGGTCCAGATGTTCCATTTATTTTGTCTAAGATTGTAGGTCTTTTTCGCGCCGCTGACAAGGCGGCTGTGCCGTTTTACCTCCGGACGAGGTTTGAGGTCGCAAGGGACCTGTGAGCACCCCCAGTCACTACTGGGGCGGGGCGGGTTCACCCGGGGTTGTCACCGTGGACGGTCTCACCCCATACCCCTGACAAGCGCCTGTACGTGCCGTATTAAGAATCGGAGGTGGCCACCCTTACATCCAAAAGGACCCTCATTTGCTCGCTGATAAAACGCAAATTTACTCAAGCTATATACATTGATCCAGTCGCCGCTCCTATCACTTGTGGTGTTGCTTCTCTGTCCTTCGCAAGTTTTCACACATACGCATGCGCTTTGGGTGGCGAGATGATGTCATACTTGAGCTATATTTAGAGCTTGGCTGAATAAATTATATCCCAACAGCAGTTCTGAAGGCCAAAATGATTGTGCTGTTCCACGCTATTTGCTTTATTTTCACGGAACTTTCTACGCCCGTTTGGCAGAAAGAGGTCAGACAGATAACATATCAAGTCGTTGAAGCCATGCGAGAAGCAGAGGAGACCGAGCGAGGCCTTTTGTTCAAGGAATAACACATGTTACGAGCGATCGAACGCTGCGATCAAATCTTGCTATTTTCTCGTTTCCTCCTGCTGGCTACACTTCGGCAGCTTCTGTGGTGAAAAAAATCTTACAGCGCGTTGACTGAGCGTATTTTTTTGGTAAATTCTGTTCTGGTTCGTATTTTCAGCCCAAACAAAAAAATCTTTAGTTGTCCTCCATGTTTTTCAGTACTGCTCGTCCAAGGGGCCTGGGGAATATTTGGTTCCAGTCTTCTGAGAAAAACGTCACGCAACTCACAGATTTCAAAACAAAACTTTTGCTTCGAACGAAGATTATATCGTCGCCGCTTAGTAAAATTTCTGAAAGATTTCGGCGTAGTCGTTCTCGTCATACACGGGGTAGCCAAGTTAATGTTTTTCTCCATTTTTGTAACACTCGTAACAGAGTCCTTCTAGGTCGCAAGAGTTGCATTACGGCAAAACATGACGTATCCAATTCTTGATCGTTTTTCGCAGATGGGTGCCTCTTCAATCTCGTCATGTACCTCGTCCCAGCCCATTTCCTTTCTTTGCCTCCTTTTTATTGCGAGATACTCCTTGTAAATTGTCTCACGCAGCTCTGGGGGGAGGTTTTGAATGGCCTCGGAAAGTTGACAGTTGCTTGTTTGCAGAACATCGAACGAATATCTTGCGGCAGCCATGTCGGCGTATAAACTGTGCATATACGTGTTCAATACGAAAAAAATTTTGGCGCACTTTTGAATATAATCAGTGCGGGCATTTCTTCAAGAAAAAGAATTTGTGTGCCTATTGATTGCAGACGTTACAGTTTCGCTGGAGCGCTCACGCGTTTTTATTGTTGTACTGTTGCGTGACACACACACATGTAAGATGAGGGTTCTGGACGCAGCTTTTCTTGCAGCCTTTCCCCGAACCCCGGGGTGGGGTGGGTGGCGGGGTTCGGGGAAAGGCTGCAAGAAAAGCTGCGCCAGAACCCTCATCTTACATGTGTGTAAAGTTTGTCATCAGTCATTGGTGGGTGTCGATCCGTCTATCGTTAGTCAAATAAGTCGGTTTTTGGTCCGTGTATTGTAAAGTCGGTCTGTTAGAAGTCCGTTTGTCGGTTTCGTTTCCGTCATGGATAAGTCGTTTGTAAGGCGCCGGTAGTTGTTGGCGCCAGAACCCTCATCTTACATGTGTGTAACTTTACATGAGTCTTTCAGCCAATACCATAATGGCTATACTCACCAATCACGTTCAACGGACCAGACTTATAACATCATCGGCTGACAAACACTATTCACTTGACTCTGAAGATGACTTCTGCTCAGGTTGTCGAAATGTTAGTCACCAACAACAGTTCTTTTCAGAACTACACTCACCCGGACGATCACACTATACGAACTGTTTTTAAGTTGTTGTTTTTTTGTCTTTTTTTTTAATTATGTAGGCTGCTACCGGTGTAAATTTATCATAAAATGAATGGTTGCTTGGAGCCTCGTTTCTGTGCAGGAAATTTGACCACGTGACAAATGAGAATATTATCAGTGCAACCGTATCATCGAGGGATTAATATTGAGAGTTTGCCAAACTATTGTGAACATTTAAAAATAGTTATATGCGTTTTTCTGGTCCAGCTTCGCTTTCATGCTAGGTCACGTGACCACCTCATAATCAGCAGCTGTCACTAAATGATCAAATTGCGTATTTCTGCCAATTTTGAGTAAGTTTGACAAGCTTTTGCAAACATTAAACATAGTATTATTTTACTCCAGCCTCATTTTCATGCTAGAAAATCACGTGACCACTTTATAATCAGTTGTCACCAAATAATCAACTTACGAATATCTGCCAGGTTTGGTGGTTAACCGATGGTAATTGATGAGGCTGTAAAGAATTTAATGTACCAGTCTCGTTTTCATGTGGGCTGATGTACGTCCGATTTTCAACCCTCCTCAATTAAAACCCGTCCCAGCAAGTTGCAGAGTTGCCACCAAAACGTTTCATGTTTACTAGACCCTAATGAGCACTTTCAGACCGGTGACTTACTTTCAGCACGAAATTTCCACGGGACTTAGTTTTTACGACATTTGCTCCCAGACTATTAGGCCGTAGTCCCTCCTTTCGCGTTCCTGTCGCCTATAGGAGTTCGCGCAGCCATTATTTTTCGCGGTTTTCTTTTGCGTCTCGCACGATGGACTAAGCGGTACTTTCTTTGCGGTAACGTACGTCTCGGACAATGATGACTTCTTGGATCTTTAGGTTGATCTTTGTTTGGTGGAGAATTGTGAAACCAACAAGATGGGTTTAGGATTTGCCACTCGATCACTCCTGGAAATACTGTAATGAATCAATTTTATATATTTGCCAGTCTAAAAATCGACATTCCACTCGTAGCAGGATGTTTGTCACATGAACCTAGTTTAATAATGACCTCGGCTGTAGCCCAGGTGTGGGGCATTTGGGCTATGGTAACCAGAAGGTCTATCTCTAGACCGCTCGAGTTGTTTTTCCAATGTTTGACAGCAAAATCACCTTGTGACCCTAGAAAACACAAGGATGTGTGGATGTTGCGGCTGCACATGTTGCAAATGTAGGTATCTGGCTGCTCAGATTGCCTTGGAAAGAGGGCACTAATCAAATCATCACAGTAAGGATGCAAGTGCTACAGTACTCTTGAGGAGTAGTCACTTTAAACAATTCCAACAGACAAAGAAAGAATTTGGAAAACAATGAAAACAAATTTTCAAACTATTTTCAGAGATCAGTTGGAACAAAATCTGGTCCACAAAGTCATGCAGTTTATTTTATTTATTTTAACTAATCAAAATGACTTTTTCAGGGCCACTGCTATATATAATTGAAAAACACAATACTCAATACATTCAAGTACGAATCCTGGACACCTTTAAACAGTTTCACACCTTCAATCATCTAGATCAATGAAGAAGTAAGCTTAAGTCAACTCCAGGATTTATATAATGCATACAGTGACACGTAAAATAAATGCCTAACATTTAATTCACGACGTATTTACAAAGGTGTAACTCTCCTGTCAATATATTAATACTCATAAGATTTCTACATAATTTTACATGAGAATAGTGTGATTCCTTTCTGTATGAAGCTAAATATTATAGTCAAAATCACAAGCTAAAATTCAATGAAACCAGTATCAGCATATGCCTTTTGACATGCCATCTAAATACAATTATGTTAAAATTTGTACATGTATCATTTTTATTTTACATTTTTGACTAACCTAGAAGCACTCCCTCCTGTCCCACATCTCTGGTTAGTTCTTGTTCACGAGGCCTTCCATGCAGGAGAAGAGGCAGTGCTACAGTCTAAAGTGGTTTTTACACTATGTCAACAGCTAAGGTGGAACAAAATCCATAATCTTAAATATCATTCAAAGAGAGCAGCTACCTTGGCTGACTGAATAGGCATAGCATTTATTCAAATCAGAAACTCTTTTGATATATTAAATTTTGCTTTTCTTCATTCAGTTGACCTGCAGGTTACTAAACATCTGATATCACTCAGTGCTTCAAACAATTGAACATGTTGTCAATACAGTCAAACCACTCCTTATGGACACCTCTCTGTTGCAGACAGTTCTCTCGGTCCTGACAAAATGGCCATGGGCACTAAATCTCAGCCCCAGAGAGCAAATTCATATAAATGTACCCTCTCTACATTGGACAAAGCAGTGATATTTGTCACAGTTTACTGTTTGTGGTTTCAGATCAAACTGATCAATTGTTCTATAATGCATATTCACACTTTACATCAATAAAAGTACATTGCTATCTCCATTTTTTCTTTTAGTCGTGAGTAACATGAAATGGTCTGTTAAATGTCTAATAAAATATTTAGATGCACCTCAAAGAATGCTTGGGTCAGGGTTGACTTAAAAACACTTGATACTAACACTGGAGCCTTAACAATGATGTCACGTCTGTGACCTCTAGAAATCAGACACTTCTCTGACATGGACACTTTTTCAATCCCTTTGGTGTCCATATTGGAGAGGTTCGTCTGTAATTGCATTTTTACATTTGAGTGACCTATGAAAATAAATTAAATAACAAACTAACTGAAAATATTTAAGCTGTGCACAAAACAAGGAATTTCTTTGAAGTGGTACAATGATTAATCTTCTACCCCTTGTTATTTTACTGGTATCAAAGAGAATTCCATGAAAGTTTAAATATTGGATTTTTTCTGTTTTCAAATATCTTTGTTAGTTCCCGAGATATTAAAGTTTGAAAAATTTGTAAAATATGCAAGTTAGAGTATTAATGATGCCCCATACCAATCCAATTTTATATCAAGTATATAAATAGAGTCATCTAGGTCAATTTGCTGCAGAGACCATTAAAACTTGGCAGACTAATAGTTCTACAGGTAACAGATGGCTACGAGAAATTCAGTTCCCATGCTAGGTTACTAATTTCCAGTCCCCTTGAATTGTTTTTTCAACATGTTAGTGATTTTTAGCTGATAAAAAATTGAACCAGGCCAAGAACTCAACCCAACATATTTATATGGTTGCAGATGAGGCATGACTGGCAAATAACAAACAGGGATGCAAAAGATGGATCATAGAAAAACCTTTAACACTGGAGAGTTCTTGAACCAAGTATGTTTCCATGGTAACAAAATTGTTTAAGTGCATATCATAGAACACACCTTGAAGAGTCTTACTATAAAGATTCAAACATTTCTGATACAATTTGTCTGAGATATCTGTTTCTTCATTTCTGATGAAAATTTTGGTTGATTCTATGATGCCATCACTTGGCTAATTTGCATATTTTAAAATTTAAGACGGATTCCACTCAAAGTTCGCGCAATAAGTGCAAAAATTATTTACTAAAAATCCACTCACAGCACAGTAACTTTTGGAATACTATTTAAAACAACTCACTTTAGTTCATTTCTCTAAGTGACCCCACAATTAAATTCTCAAGCATTCTCGAGAACGTTAATATCAAACCTCGTAAGAATGCTTAAAGCGTGTGTTACTGTTTTTAAACTAATGCGAAACGTGTTTTAATTGAAAAAATATGGATAACTTCATGTTCTATGTTCTCTCGCAAGGTCAGCTAAGTTCATTCTTAGCTGTATTTAAAATATTACCATGCCGTGAGGTTTTTTTGGTAACTTAATTCTTGCCATTATTGCTCAAATGTTCTGCGGAAATCATCATAAATATCTCTGGAAAGAGAAGAGATATTTAAAAATGGTAAGAAGCATTTTTCTTCTGGTACAGACTACTGTTTTAAAATGGCTGAGATAGGACAGATTCAAATTTCATCATAGTAGCACGTTAATGAACACCACGCATTCCTAGTCTACAATTTTTATCTACCAATGCAGTATAATCATGCAAGTCTTGCATAATGCTCTGGCCCTTTAACTACTTGATGTAACCATAACAAATGCAACTATTTTAAAATTCCATAATCTCTTAACACTTCTCAGTTTACACAGGAAATGGTAGAGAAAATGGTGCTTTCCTAAACAAAGCAGTCTTATTGTGCCTGCAGCTGCTGTGTCAAGCCTCTTAACCTACTGAGTGCAGATCATTTTGAGGGAAGAGTGGTTACAACAGAAGGAAATTATGTCAAAATAATCATTGTTAACTGATGCACGTGATAAGAAAATTAAAGATGTTTAGAAAAACTTCTTGACAGAGACAGAAATGTGCATGACAACAGTTCAATGTAAGTCCCAGTGACTGGCAAAAATCAACCTTTTATTGTCACATTGTTTTTGGTCAAACTTGTTAATTAGATCAGAGGGTTTAAATAATTAAGTCAGCCAGTAAACCTGTTTATCCCCTCATTACACCAAAACTATTACGGCTGGCTTTTCTCTTTTTGCAATCGTGATGATACAGAAAAAAGATAAAAACAGATTAGGGGGTAATAAAATAAATAAACCTGGGGTATCAAAAGATAATGCCCTCTGGTGAAAAGAGTATCCTTCAAATTTCACAGTTGCCCCAGAATCTTCACTTGTCAGCCAATTGTTCGTTAATTTTTTTTGGACAATCTTGCAGTCTCAGGAGTTTATTTACTTTAAACATACAATGATGCCTGTGGGTTTCAACTTTTATATCACATACACAGGCACCAACACCTGCCTTACAAACTTTACTTTGTAAACTTCGAATTTAGCACTTTTGAGAAATAGGTCAACTTCACAAAAGAAAATTATCTAAGGACAAAGTCTGTATTTAAGTCGTACTTCCTCACTACCTAACAAATCCTGTGATTTTTTGGAGGAAAAAAATCCGAAGGGTCATCTTTGGCCAAATAATTATTCCACATTTGGAACATTTCTAGAAGTCAAGAAATCTTATAATTTGGAAATAGTTAGGACATCGCACAAAGCCCTGATAAAATGTCTCTTGTTTTCTTAGCATGCTGAAAACAATGTGATGGTATAACATGAAATTTGTATACTTGAAGTAAGCTTACACTATTTGAAATTACTAACAATAAAATACAAGTCAAGATTTACAGGTGTGTGAATCTTGACATTTTAAATACTGGCTGAACCTTTTAGAGAGGATAAATTGTTTCCTTTCAAATAATTGACAGTAGGGCTTCACTAGTATGATACAAAAAATAATCTGCGGTAAAAGTTATACTGAAAGTGTGATAATAAATATTCCATTACAAGCAAACCACTCAAGAGGAATGTACTGACAAGGGAGAGCATTAATTTGACTGATCACCTTCTTTACCAGTCATCCAATAAGTGACCATCTTGCCTTTTCCTTTCACTGCTACTAAGCCACGGCATTCAAAGGTGTATCCACGTGTAGACAGAATGTTATAGACACTTTGTGTCACCTATAAGATTCAAATGAATGAGAAGTGTATGTGGGCAACTGTCTAAACTTGCATGCTCATGTAGAGTGTACCCTAAATTGTCCTTAAAGCAAGTAAATCTCAATAGCAATAACAACAATCCCTTTTCTTTTAGGGGTAAAATATTTAAACAGGCTTAAGAAGCCCTTGATGTTTTGCTGGTTCATTTCAAACCACTTGTATATGATTTAAACCCTGTTCCAAGACATAGACTTCAGGTCTACTTTAACCATTGAGCTGGTCCTTCATCTTGCCTTAGAAACAGATAAATAACAAAGAGAAGTACTTTTTAACTCCATTTGACCAAACATGTAAAATTTATCTTTGTTTACAGCAATGGCAAATGGAGTGATTAGTTTGTCTGTGCTGGAGGTCATCAACTGCACCATATTAGTGCTCTTCATCAGTGAAGCTCATTATAGCAGAGCTCTGGCGGCCCAAAGGGCCCGCCAAGCGGAGCCCCACACTCATATAGGAAAGAAAAGGAAACCCATGAGTTGATTTTCTCGTGGTTATCATGGCTAGCAGTATTACTCGTGGGCACATACGCACACAGCGACGACGACGACAACAACGACGACGACGGAGTCGCACAACATGGCAGCCATACTCCAAATAATAGGTTGACAGAGACATGCACCTTGGTTTACCGTGTACTTCTTTGATATTGGACATCCATGTTATGATCAATTGACACCTGTCAAAACAAGGTATCCGCTGACCAGTATCATGTGACCATATTGCGGACTCAAGTTTACAGCTCATAGAGGTTGCATGTTTTTTTGAAGTTGACGCTGACCAAGTGCGATTGGATTGCGGGCTCATGTCAAGTTAACTTGTTGAAAACAGGGCAGGATTTTTCGGAAGCCAGTTAACGCTAACCCAGGATTACTAAATTTCTTAACGCTAACCCAGGATTACTGTATTTCTTATTTTAGATTTTAATACTTTTTATTTTATAGAGGACCTCCCTGAAAACCAAGTATTTACGTGACGGCGCTTCCTCTTTAGAGATTGTTTTTATTATTATTATTATTATTAAAAGTTAACCGAATTATAACTTTTTCTTCCATACATTTTTTTTTTTGCTGCTTTGTTTTGTGTATTGATTATTAAAACTCAAAACAGAAGGCCAAACAATATACAGAAAACCTCACGGCAAAGTTACAAAACTCAAATCAAAATTCTACCTTTTCCTGGGTTAGCTTAATCGGGCTCTGAACAACCCAGCCCAGGAGCTACGCTTTTAGGCTGGCCTAAATCTCTACATTAGATTAGATATTCCTCAGGTCACTGTAAGTGTAAAACAAAATAAATCCACAAGTGCCAGACCTGTATGTGCTTGGCCTTTCCAGTGCTGTACATACGGCTGGCGACATTAACTGTATCACCCCAGATATCATACTGAGGTTTGTGGGCACCAATGACTCCAGCGACTACAGGACCAAAATTTAATCCTGAAAAGATAGACACTCAGTAAGTTCCTGTCACACCTTATGTACATTCTGCAGTAAATTTACATAGCCTGCAAATGAAGCCATCCATTACTCCGTCACTTAAGGCATAGTGATTTTAAGTGCACTGTTTGCCATACAAGTCTTCCTGTAGCATTAATGCTGTAAGTGTGCCCTATTTTTACATGGCCACAGCTTCTTTAAACACTATATCTGTGTTTTCTTAGCTATTTAAAATTTTATATGTTGTGATTTATCTTATTTTAAACTTTTGCCACAGTTAGATAACAACCAACCCAAGTCAGAAATACAAAAATGTTGGGGCACTAAATAGTCTTGTTTTGGAAGCACACCTTATTGAAGACCATGCTGTTTCTAGAAGCTTTGGCCATGCAATGTTATATATCTCATTCATTGCTTTCAGTGAACAAAAGGTATAGTGGAGATTTCTGGATAAAGTGGATCTACTGGTTTCAACACAAATAGGCCCACTTTGCAACATTTTCCACCTGCTATCATTCTTTCACACAGACTACAGTATAATATATTGCAGTATCAAAGAGAAGATGATTTTAATTCAAAGAATGTTGAAATTTATTTGAACTTGAAAGGTTATTCTCTCTACTTTAACTCTGCTTCATGGATTTACTTGTTCCATAATTGATGAACTTATAATAAGAGAAGTCCCTACAGAAAGATACATTCTTGTAAACAAATCAAATCCCTATGACTGTGAAATATCAGGAGACTTCACATCAAGTAACAATGCTCTTTTCTTACCCCATCAGAAGTCGGGTCACACTTAAGCTTTAAAATCCTCTTCCATTAACAGAAACCTAACATGAGGGTACTCTAAATATCGAGAATTGACCTCCAAAACTGAAATCACAGATTTCTTCATATTTGCCAAGAGAAACCCTTTGGTATTTTCGAAAATAGGACTAAAACTCGCCAGAGTGTTTTTGATTTTGAGAAATCCAACAAAAAGTAGAACTGCGATTTCTGCGCTGCGGCCACCATTAAATTCAGCCAAAAACTTGGGCATATTCACATCATTCTCAAAAAAGACAGCTCAGTCTATTCAAATTATCTTTTACATGTATGTTTGGTATCAGAATTACAACACAAAGGTATAAAAATATTGCCAAGAAGTCCATTTTCACTTTGGGTTAGAAGCGCCTGAAGATTGCTAGTTTTTGCACTTTGAAAAAACCTTAAAATAGGGCGTTTTTGAAGGCAATTTTCGTACATTGGTACACAGAAATTTTAAATGAAAAGTACATTTGTGCAAAGCCCTGATATTGTTTTACAGCATAAAAAATTCAGCTTGGACAATTGAAAAGCTGTATAGTAAGACATGTGTAAGAAAAGGCTTTTTACACGTAATTTACAGTTCAATTACGAGGGTCATACAAACACAAGTAAATGGGTGTCGCCACCTCTGAAATTCAAGGCTCAAAGAAGCACTCTGGTACATGGCTTGACCCAACAAGACTACACTCCAGGGAAGATCAGTCATTTCAACTACACATTGGGCAAAAAAAAAATAGGGTAAATACAATGGCGAACTGTGAGAATATTTTCAAAACACAGGTCACTTGAGTAATATGACCTTCCACGTCAGTCAGAAATCAACACATGGCAGCTCTTAATTTGACTTTCACTTGTTGGAATACATGTTTGCTTTTGTTTGCTTTGCTAGCATATCCCCAGGTAGAAGAAGCTAGGCTTTTGAATTTAGAGGCATCTACCTGCAATATAATAAGAACAGCTGCAGTATAATTTTTTAAAATTTGACCCACTTTGCATTTAGATGGTTACGATAAGCTGAAGTTGATCGCCAAATTACACATTAAAATTCACTTTTAGAAAACAGCAGTATTAACAAGGATGCAACAATCAAATGTACTTAATGGTTAGGAATTATTCCTAACCTTAGTGAGTTTTTCCTGACAGGAAACCACAGCAGTTTTAGAAAAACGCAGGGTGAAAGGACCAAGCCTTGTCGCATGTGACAGAAATGTAAATTGGTGGGGAGGTGGTAGAGGTTGGAAAGATTGGGGTGAAGGAAGGGCAGCAGTGTATTGGTGGTTTCTCGTACTTTAACTGCACTTTTTGATGGGCGAGTGCATTTTTACAATGTGCCTTTCACAGGCAGCTTAATCAACTAGTGAGACAATCTCAGATAGTGCAAATTATGGCTCTGATACAGTAGTCACACAGCCCCACTCCTGCCATTCTCTCTCTTGGTAGTCAACTAGGCCTTTTCCTCTTTGCAGAATATGAGGGGACAAAAATGTGATAAGGCATAATCTTAGCAATGTGTATGTTTCATGTGCATATTTTCATTCAAGGCCCAATAATAACTTACAATTACCGTTTGTCAAGACAGTTTTGAATTTTATCGTAGTGTTTTACTTTGAGTTTTGTTCATTTTAAATTCAATAATACATAGAAGTAGAATATGTGACAATTTTACTTCCCACGCAAGCGTTTGTAACTTGACAATTTTGTTTTCCTTGCCAAGGTATGAACCATGATACCCTTGTTACCTTGAAAATATAAGAATAGATGTACATTTTTTTTACTCACTGTTGGAAATGAATGGAATACAGTTTAAAATCTTATGAAAATTCGAAAGGGAACGATGTCATTTCATTCAAAACGCAAATTTTCATTTCACTGATAAACAAGAACTAATCTAATTATCCAATAGTCACGTTGAGTCACTGAACAGTGCATTCTTGTTTACATCAAACTAATACACAATGCTATCAATAATTGCGAAGTCTCTTCTGTCACAAATTTACTAGTTCTACATGTATCTAACTTGGGAAAGCTTTGGCTGAATATGAACTTTTTGCTCACCTTATAGAAGAGGAAATAAACTAGTTAAGGAGAAGCAATATGATTCCATTCTTTATTTGAACCCTGGCAAACACACAATAGTTATAAAACAGCAGACAAAATTTCTTGAATCAAGCTAGGGGTGCTTCCAGAAGATACACAGTCACAGTAGCTTTCTTTGCACTAAGAAAGGGATAAACGACGTAACCTGAAATATAGCTGCTATTCCTGGTCATAACGAGAGTGTGGTACCATCCCCAAAAAAGCAGATCTTAACTCAAGAATGGAGTTTATCACACTACCAATGCTAGAACGCATGTGTCTTACAAGGAACAGCACTCTACTTGTGTGTATGATCCCATATGAAATGTATCTTTCACCTAACATATAGTTGACACCGACACTAACTACAGTATTGTGCAAAAGTAACGCAAGCGAAATGCGCGAATTTCGTTCTTTGTTCCTACGACTTTTTGACGAAAGTTCACACGAAAGTGCAAGTGAAATTTCACGGCGTATCGAGCAATAATTCGCATGAACAAAGGGCGATTTTACTTTGAAGTTTCGTTAAGCTAAAGAAGATTCGTGATGTTAGTTCGCTAGGCAGTACACAAAATTTTGCAACGCATTGAACGGCAGTTCAGCAGCGTTCACACAATTTTCTTTCAGCAACTGATACGAACAAACTGTTGTGTAACTTACAAGTGATATATTTGTAAATGCGTGCCAATAAGTTGTTTGTAAATACGTGCCCGTTTGCAGTCATCGATCACCAGTTAAGGGGATAACATTTTACTGGTATCTACGAGAAATATGTTACTAAAATCTTACTCACCTAAAGTTTGCGAAAGGCTTTCAAGCAGCTTCGCTTGCTCATGTTCAGCTCAGGCCCAGTTTCATATGCAGAGAATTAGAATACACTGAACTGCATTATGAAGACAATGAGCTCAGTTTGTTCCACAAACAAAACAAAAACATCTCCAGTTCTGTGTACTTACGCTGCTTAAGTAAACAGTCACAAACAATTTGTGAGAGTTTTTCAATCTGAACACACGTGCGCGCTCACGAATCCAAGTGTTGTTTGTTTCCATTCCGAATTACCTCCATCCCAGTTCCCTCGCAGTTGTTTATTAAAGTTTCTTGGAAGCCCTGGAAAGTTTTTTGGGCCTGCAAAGCCATTTTTAGATAATCTGTACCTAAAAACTGAGAGGTGTATATGCCTGAAACTTCTCGTATGAAGAGAGCCTCTGTTCATATCAAGCATATGCGAATAAAACAGTGCTGTAACCATAGGGTTTGAGACTTTGCTATGGCTTTCCAGCCGAGTGCGAAAACTTCTCAGACCTTTGAGAAACGGGCCCCTGGCCCAAGTTGTTCGAAGGCTGGATGACGTTATCCACCTTTTGAACAACCCTGAACTGAGGTCACTGGGTGTTGCTTTAAGTCTTCGAACAGTTCAAAATTATTTCGCTCCATTTTTGTCGCCTTAATAAAAATCATTGGGACCCTAACTTACAGGGATAGACAGATATGGATGATTGCACCAACGATCCGTTTCCAAAATTTATTGCAAGTTTTAACTTTTAATATGAAAATTCAAATATTGCGGCATAACGAGAATATTACATATATCACAGAAAAACTAGAGAACTGATGTGTGACCTTCCAATATTGCGAGATCTCGGATCAACTGACAATAAGCGGTCTGCAGCAGAGTCAAGCCTTGCTGTTGGCGAGATCTTCAGACAGTGGACGAACTCACGGCAATCCCACAATTTGCTAGCATCTTCTGAATCTGTTGGTTTACAGTCTCATTTTTTCGCATCTGTAAATCTATAAATGCTTTTGCATCCACAGACAACTTTGTTGGTCTTCCCAAGTGTGGTAGATTCACAATGGAGCCAGTAATTTTTAGTTTCTTGATGATTCGAGAGACACCAGCCTGGCTTACTACTGCTTACTAGTAAACCTTTGTTCTTTGATGACCTGAATATTCCAGCTGGGTGGAGATCTTGCTTGTGAAGGAGCTTGATTCGAGTTCTCGTATAATTTGAAACTTTAAATATTAAATGTAAAGCGAATGAGTGAATGATTTCAGGTCTAAGTTATATAAACAAGAACGGTCGCTATGGCAGCAAACTGGCACGGAGACAGGGGTCTGGTGCAAGAAAAATCGCGTGGTTCTACATGCTGCGAAAATGGCATGTTGGCAAGTGTATAACATAGTGATTAAGTACAATTGCATTTATTTATTGGAACTGTGGTGTTTTGGGGTTTTGGATCAAGTCAACAATTTAGCATTCCTTCTGAAATAACCAGGCGAGTTTCATAGCTAACATTTCGTCGAGCTGTGATGCTATTTCAGCAGATTAATGGTTTCTTTCGTACGCAATGATTGGAAAGGTCATTTGTATATTTCACTTAGCGAACTGTGTTTTGAAAACGCTCTTGGCCTATTGATAAACAATAGATCAAATTTTCAGAGGGAGCGCATTATCGTTCGCAAAATTGCAGCGACTTTTCAGGAGCGAATTATTGCTCGAAAATTCGCGGTGAATCATCACACAAAGCGAATTAGTGTTTGAAAAATCATGCGGATCAAAACAATAGGTGTCATGAAAATGCAGGGAAATTTCATGGAAATATCATTTCAAGCGAACTTTCTTCGAAAAGTCCTGAAAAGCTGGAATTTCGTTGAAATTCGTTTGCGTTACTTTTGCACAATACTGTAATCTGCGGATGCATTTCAAGTAAATTGCTTTTGTTCCTAAGGTAACAGCACCACAAAGATAGCATGAGATTTGGGATAACAGTTTTTGTCATGTTTTCAGATTAGCAACTTAAGTATGACACACTTTGCATAATGCACTCGGGTAACTACCCCACCCAGTCCCCGCTTCCTGCAAGGTGAATTGACTAATTGAAATTAATAAAACACACATTTAAGTTTACACCATATTGCAAATAGATGCCTCCAAATTCAAGAGCCTAACTGGGGATAAGTTAGCAAAGCAAAGAAAAGCAAAGAAACGTGCATTCTGACAAGTGAAAGTGAAATTAAGAGCTGCCACGCATTGATTTCCAAATGACATGAAAGGTCAAAGGGTTGGTGAAAGGGTAAATTTCATGTAAAAAGCCTTTTCTTACACTTGTCTTACTATACGGCTTTCCAATTGACCAAGCTGAATTATATTTTACTACTCTTTCATGCAATGTATGCTTCTGTTTTAATTTTAGCCTTAAATCCATAAATACTTGGAAAGGTTTGGTTTCTTCTACAGTCTGACAGGTGGAAAAGTAGAAGAAACCAATCTATAGTTACAGTATGATACAAAAATTGGCATCAAAAGAGGGCAGAAACAAAAGATAACAAGATCTGTTAGATCTTATAACCGCGCTTTTAAAATTTAACTGTTTGCTTAGCACTACCGTCGGAACGTAGTGCACATTCCAAAGCAGTCATTGATGATTCTTTTCTTACTGTAGACATCACATCACTTGATCAACACAAACTGTATTATTGCACCATCAGTGATAGCCGTTGACAAATCTCCGATGACGTAATGGTCTCAATCTAGAACTTTCTTCGGGATATGTATGGGCATGAACGATATGAACGACACAATAATAACACTATTAACAACAGCTTTGTTTCTTAAAAGTCATGATTAAATTTAATTGGTGTTTTCCACAAGTAAAGGGCTAGCAAAGTAGTCACACAAGTCATATAAAAAAAAACCCTATCCCAACCGATGTATCGATTTTGGTTACTCCAGTGACCACAGATTGAAAACGTGACAGAAAATTGCCGTAACTTTCGATTCTCACCAAATTTGTCCTATCCCCCCCTCGGGAGAATTTTGTTAAGTTAGCTAATTTAGTATGCAAGCCACCGTAATGGCGGTCGCCGCTGGCGAAATGTTTATTTGCTCAAAATTGGGGCAAAATCTTTCGGAGATCAGGACATTTGTAAGGATACAGAAAGTAATTTGGGACCGGTTGCTGGCTTCCAAGGCTGAATTTATCCAGAAGTAAGCTGTATTTTCATTTTCGTGCCGAAAGCCACGCGATGAAATATTATCGGTTTGTTCTGCTGTCTTGTTCTGTTTTTTCTCTTGGTCTTTTTTGTAGCCCGCTGAGGCCAGTCTTTCGTCTAAATCAGTTGAAAAAAGTTCGAAAAAGATGTTCCCATTCAAGTTTAAGCTCTCAGGCAATAATTCTGGAGTTTTTTGGCCGAAACGTCGGCTTTGTTATGTTCGTGTTTTTCGGTTGCTATGGGCAACCGTGGCTTCCTTTGTTAGGTCAAGTCTGGGGGGTGAGGTCACAAAAAAATTCTAATTAATTCTGGTTTTGTTCGATTTCGCTGAAATTTTAACATGATAAGGCTGGATTGTTAAGGAATAGATTTACCGCCTGCCGATGTGTGGTAGCTATTAACGCTTAAGTGATATATCGCTTCGAAATCAGGGTTTTGAAGAGATTTTTTTGCAACGTGTGGGTTCGGCGTGATTTTGTAATCAGAGGTTTTTGTTGACTCTGAAGGAAAAAATATGCAGAAAAGGTCATTTCATCGATGATTCAAACGAATATAAATATGTATATGTTCGAAGCGAAATTTCTGCTAAAAAAATATAATTTTTGACGAGTGCTGGGTTTTTAATTTTTTTCCCGCGAAAGTCAGTATCGGAGATGAGATTTAATGTTTCAACAGCTTTTGGCGAGTAAATATCACAGGTTGCGTGACTCAAAATTTGGCCGAGTGGAAGCTTGGGTCTGGTCGCCTACAAATCGAAAAAAAACCCATGGGTAAACCATGAACCGCGCTCGGCCCATGGCCGCGCGGTTAAATATTTACGCAAAAGAGAAGCAAACAAAATGTAAACAAGACACTAATACACAACCTAGAAACAACATTAAAGTGCCTATCACCCTTACCCAGTTATATTAAATTCTGAAAATGTATGTATTTCAAAGAACTTTTCCGAAGAAATAAAACTTATTCTGCATTCCGACATCTTTTTATCGGAGGACGAAATTGGCAATTTGAAGCAAATTTTCTCCATACTGAATTCAAAAAGGAGCAATTGAGAGACTGGGCACTAACAAAGCTTGTGACGTCAACCCGGTATCTCAGTTAGAGAGCATAGCAGACTGTATGGTAAGTTTCTTACTGTAACACGCGAAATATGCCAGGTAGATGTGTTGTTGGTGGGTGCTCTGCCTTCCCAAGTGTGCAGAAGGGTTTAATTTTACACGCCATACCTTTTCTCGACGGCGAACGCCCGGAAGCAAGGAAACGTTGAAAGAAGTGGGTTGATTTCGTGAAACAAAAGAGAGCGAAGTGGGAGCCTACACGAAATTCCTCGATATCCTCGAGACACTTCACTGAAGATGATTATATTTGTCGCTTCAGCTTCATTGATGAAGTAACAAACAAGCCAATCATGCCAAGGCTTAAACGCAATGAAATTGGCATAACTGCTGTGCCATCAGTCCATGCCGAAGCAGTGACAAAAACGCCAGTGGTCACTGAAAGTGCAAAGCGTCGTCTTGAACGGGCGGTAAGATCTTTGTCAAATGTTTCGAACTTCTTGATTTAAGCTATTTTTACTGCGGTAAGAAGCTTTTATTAACGGTATTTTGACGTGTAAACGTCCTGAACTAGTGGATTTTTCTCTTGAAAGCGTGCATAAAAGGTGTGATTCAGCCACAGGCAAACCAAACTGTCAGTCAGTCTTGTAACCCGGGGCTTGAGCAGTCAAACCGACTCCAATTTTAATCAAAAATTACGGCAATTAAAATTTATTTCAATTATTGGACATTGCACACTCAGAAAATGTATGAGCTTTTTTTATACATTTGCAAAGTACTGTGATAAAGTAATAATTTGAAGTTTTTAAAAATTATGGTCTATTATACATGTACAGAATGAAGAGCAATCAACAGTTCCACCCCCTGTAATGTCAGAGTGCTCTGATTGTGAGAGACTGGCCAAAAGAAACCAACAACTGAAGAATCAGCTTATAACAGCAAAAGTAAATGGAGGAGCAGCAGGCTGGAAGTGAAGAAATTGAAGAAATATTCTAAGGAAAACAGAGCAGGTAATGTTTGTTACGTTATAACCTACAACTGTAACTAGTATGCCAATAATTTGAACTTGTCTTTGTGGTAAAATAACTAAAATAAGTATTAAAGTCATTCTTTTCTGTAACATTGTTATTTACATGTAGGTCAAGAAGTTGATCCACCTGCCAACATTGTTGAAGAAACCTGTGATGATGAAGAGGATGAAAACAAAGGAAGTGATAGTCAGCATGAAACAACTGAAGAAGAGCCTGACTTTTCTTCGGACGGTGTATATGAACCTGACACTGAAACTGACACAGCTTCAGAGCAAGAAGACACTAATTTTTCAGGCGACAAGTGCATTTTATCTACTTTCTTTCTATATCATTCAGTACACATCACATCCCGACTACATGTACACCTGTACGTGGATGAATATTATACTGCCAGGTTTGGGGAAATAACCCCAAAAAGTCACATTGAGATTGATTGGTGAATTATTATAATAAATTTGTTTTGTTCTCCCAAAACCATGGGGCAAAACTAGAATTTTGAGATATTAAAATTGGCTGGTTTATGTTACATGCATGCCACTTAGATAGTGCGATGAAGTTTCATGTTGATTTAGATGAGTTTGCAAGTGTACATGGAGCATTGTTCCTGAGTGAGGGCTTACATAGTGTACCATATCTGTATATAGTCTAGTGTTTTCTAATCTTCCATATGATTTATCCAAGTGTTTGTACTGAGTGTTATGACCAGGAGGCCAAACTCTTTCTGTTATAAAAATATGAAAGTTCTCCACATGTTGTTTGATAATACCCCAGCTGGTCCAATGCATTTTAACTTTATATGACAGGCTGATCTAAAATATTTAAGAATAAAAATAAGCGACAAGAGTTTTGCACTTGCACAACATTTCAATGTTGCCATGACATCATTTTCAAGTGAGAAGGAAAAAAAACTTCTCACTTGAAAATAATGTCATGGCATGCAAGTGCAAAACTCTTATCGCTAATTTTTATTCTTAAATGTTTGTATAAATTTAATCTCATTCATCTAAAATAATTAATAAATAATTGTTTTGTCCCCATTCCATCCCTTCACAGAGTGTTCATCAAAGAGAACAACCTGCGAATGCAGCCAAAATTCTTAGTTTTCCTGTCTCAGCTACTGCTCCTGTTTAAATTTTGTCACTCCTGCAAAGCTGATAATCCACTTGTTGAGACAAAGCAAGTTGGTACCATGGCAGTGATCACTTCCACCTGTACCAAAGAGAGGTGCAACAGGAAGGACACAGTTTGGAAAAGTCAACCATTATATGCCTGGCACTAAGATTCCTGCTGGTAATTTCCTGTTGTGCATGTCAATATTGCTGTCTGGCAGTTCTGCATCAAAGGTCTTACAGATGTTCCAGCACATGGGAGTAACCTGTTTTTCCCTAAAGACATTCTTCAAGCACCAACATGTAAGTTATGAACTTTACATAGTACAACTATAATAATCAAATGCAAATCATCTTGTACTAGTTGTTTAATATTTCAAATAGCAGGCCTTTCAGAAATGAAATACCCAAAGGATCATCTGGGAGATTCTTTGCTATTGATTATTACATTACTGAAAGCTAATCAGGATTTATGTGATTAAATTAGGCAACAAGTTTGATACAGGTTTTCCCCCACAGGAGAAACTGTTTCCAACCATTCATTTGTACTAGAAGTCCTACCAAGACAAGATGATGGTCAAATTGAAGGAATTAGGTCAGGTGGTAATATCTGGAGATGGAAGGTATGACAGCATGGGGCATAGTGCAAAATTCGTTGCATACACCATATTTTGTTGCACTTTGCCCCCTATCATTCACTTCTCTCTTGTTCAGGTAATGGCATGGTCATGATATGGTTGATGAAGCCCTGTTGGGGTAAATTCTGACAAGTGACATGGTCCAAAACGAATCAATGACACAGAGAATTAAATGTTATGTCAAAACAAAATCTTGCTCACCAAATCTCGGACAGGTCAGAGATTAAGAGGAATAAAGATAAAGTACCGACATTTTTTTCTCTGAAGACATCATAATCAGGTTGCATGCTGCTAACAGTGTTTGTTCATATGTTGTGGTTTAAAATTTTCTTTGGTTTAAATCTTTTCAAATTGATCAGCCTGATTTATAGTGTCCTTTTTCAGTTTGAGTGTTTCAGATAATGATGTTCTAAAGGAAATGAAAGGAAATAAAAATTTATACCTACATGTATTATGGAAAAATTAAACCAAAGACAAAATTGAACAGCAAAACATACATCTACTGGTCCATCTAGTGTGTTTCCCTTAGACAACACTTTTAAGACACATTCTTCTATCTTGTAGAGGAATGTTGCAGGAAGCAGCCCAGCTATGGAGTTCCTTGCGTTTAAGAACTGCATGGTATATCTCCTTGGATATGGTCTGATGATCAGCACCCTGTTAACCGATAGACATGCATCCATCCGAAAATACATGAGAGAGCAACAGAAGAATATCAAGCACTACTTTGACCTATGGCATATAAAGAAAAGTAAGAATCTAATTATCTCTAGCCGTGGATTCTTCAGAGTTCCCAAAGTTACTTTATATCTGCTTGTCTTTTTTTGGTAGCAGGCCTTGTCTGTTAAGAGCTCATTATTCTGAACACAACTGCACAGGGCAATTTTGTTAAAAAATAATTTTGTGTAACAATGATCATTACAAGTTAACACTGTTTGCGGTTAAATATACAGTAGGATGGAACAATAACTTATCAAATATGGTGTATGTTTATCCTTAGAGATCCACAAGGTTCTAACCAGTATTAGCAAGGAAAGTGGCTGTGCATCTTTGATCAACTGGATCAGACCCTGTGAAAACCATTTCTTCTGGAGTGCTACATCGACTTTGTCTGGAAATGACAATGTCATATATGCTAAATTTAAATCTTTCTTGAGTCATGTTATTAACAAGCATGATAATTTAGATGATCCACTTTTCAACAGATGCAATCATGGTGAAATAAAAGACAGGACAATTGGCTTGAAAAAGGTAGTGTAATAGTTGAATTACATGTACATGATGTAGTTCATGGAAATATCCACTTACCCCCCCCCCCCCCCCACCCTCCCCTTACACAAACACCATCACCCCTCTCCATGGAAGTGATAAGAAAGTGCACTTTGAGATAACAAAGCAAGTGATTAAGCATGTGTGCAAAATATTAACAGAGTTGCTTATTTGTTGTCATAGATTCCCCAGTATATGAGAAAATGTGCTCTGCCCTGAACAATGCTTCCCTGGTCAGTGGGATCAAACAGGCCTCGCCTGAGGCACAAACCAGCTGCTTGGAGGGCTTTTACTCTACACTTAACCAGTTTGCACCAAAAATGATAGCCTTCTCATTTATAGGAATGTATTGCAGGTTGGTTGTCCAATCAATCCTTTTCATAAAAAGACAATAAACTGAATTAGAGTAATTGGAGTGACAAATAAATTGTCTGGATTAATAGCAATGGATTACTTATGTACCAAGAACAGTATTATAGACATTGCATGCTCACCTTCTGACAAGGATTGGCCAGCGATGAAGGAAATTGACTCTCTTCTATAGTTAAATGCCAGGCTTTAAATGCAGTCATTTTATCTGAAATCTCAGCACATTCTAATTTTTGTTTGCTCTTTTTTTGAAAGGCACATAATTGCTGCTCTATATTCCAATCTCAACCTGTTGCGAGAAGTGAAAAAAAATGCAGATGGTACAGAGCAAGTGAAAGTGGTGTGGTCAAAATTTAAAAATGGCAAGGCCACTGTGCGTGATGTGAAAGTGGAGCCCAACTATGGTAAAATATATATCTACATGTAGATTAAACTAAAGGTGTTGTACATGACCTGAACCACCACAATTCTGCTAAAAGTATGAATTATTTTCTGAATTTTTTTTTTCCTTGTCCACTAAATAAGAGGTGTGTCCTATTATTATTGCAGATTATGTGGAGGATATCTACCAAACATATATTGAATCTCAGGAAAAAGGCCAGCTTGGGGTTGCCATGCAGGAATTGAGTGACATGAATCCCCCACCGATGAATACAATGTTGGAAAGGCAATCAAGGGAGGAGGCCATTGTTAAGAGGGCAGAAAGGAAAGGAAAGACAGTCAAAGATGTGCCCCCAACAACACCTGGTAATTTCAATAAAATACAAAAAGTACCATTCAACCCTAGTCAGGGTCAGTGTGTTATGTTCTTTGACATATCACTTTCACTGTTCTTTTCTAGTCTGATGAAGAAATGCTTTATACTGAATGCCATGGAAATTGGGTTGAATTTTAAATGCCTTGTCTACCAGTGACAAAGATGCTATAATCAAATACCTTAAGAATACACTTCCAAAATTTTGGTTTTCCTATTTGCCAATAAGAAATCAAACTTTTAAGACTTCAATGGCTCACTTTATTATCCCCTGAATCCCATTTAAAAGCATGGCTTACACTCAAACATCATTTATTTTAAGTTAGAGACTCATGGAATCCAGCAGCCGCCACAGGCCACTAAAGGAAAGCCCCGCTACTGTTCCACATGCCAGCAGCCTATGAAAGGACACAAAAATGTGACCACCTGCCCAAAAAATCAGAAGGGAATCTAAATGAAGCAAAATGAGAACTTCAGAGATATAAATATTCCAATTTGTTTAACTATGAAACAATGTTCAATTCATGTCTATGAGCTGTCCATCATTCAACATCTTCAGTTTCAAATCCAGCATATGAAGATTTCTCCTCTGGAAATGTTGTTCTTATTGCATGGTATGTGCATGCAGGCAAAGGTATCCTCCTCCCACCCAAGTATCCATGGACAAGGCGAGTAAATTCTCGATAGGAAATACCATGCAGAAACCTATTATGAAAAAAAAAAGATATTTAGATGAAAGGGTAGTGTCACAACAGAGAATTCTACATTCTAGCTCATTTTGTATTTTGTTCGATTTATATTAAAAAATACTTGTATCCAGCTCAGTTTTGTTTCTTGGATATAAATATGTATATACAGTAGAAAGAGATATTTTTCTGGATAGAGTGCATACGTGCATGGACATGCATGGAAAATTTTCTGACAACTCTGTCCAATATCTGTCCATAAATTTCATGCAAAAGAATTTCTATCTGAGACAAATCCTAATCAAAGGTTTTCAAATATTTTTGAGGTATATCTTAGTGGAGAATTTTTAACAACTAGAAGTTGACTAAAAAGGTTTTAAAGGAACACAAGCCAACAAACATGCAAAAAGTGCAGTGTGCAAGAATTTGGACAGCATACAAACTTAAATATTTTCACAATCAGAATAGTATGTTAGTCTCAGTGAGTGCAAACAGGCAAATTAATAAAAGTTTCTATTTACCTGTTTTCCGTTCCAGTCTGACGATACTTCATCTTATTTCTTGTCTTGTATTTATCAGCAGCCAACCGCGAACTCCACTTTTGCAGGCAAACTTGGCTGAATCCGGGATGCTGCGTAACACAGTTCGGCTTTGTGCCCACTTCTTCGATTACCATTTCACTAGATAGACACTTCGCACACTCTTCTATTTCCACGCAGCACTGGAATTCGTTCAGGTTCTGCAGATTCTCCGCACTACATGCACCTGTAGAGGAACCAGCGGTTAGTAAGCCTTGACTAATCGATGTAAAAAACAACAAACAATACAGGAAACACTGCACTCTAGGTCTGACTCACCACAAATTCACGAGTTGTTTCCCATCATAACGATCCTGGAGCTTTCACTCAAACTCAACTTGCGTTTCTTGCCTTTTTTTGTATTCTGAAAGCCACTCTTCAGTTGCTATCGGCTCATCCTCATAGGGTTTGTAGTTGTCTGGGTCTGGCTGGGAAACTTGCTCTTCGCCTAAATTTTCATCATCTTCGACTTCAATATCGCCAATGTTGATGTGGCCAGGGATAAAATTGTACTCTGAGTCATCAGAATTGTAGCTCCTTTCCGAATTAGAGTCGTTGTCTGACATTTTGGAAGAAGAAGACCGAAAAAGCAGAGAACACGCGTAACTCGCCATATATCTTTGTTGTGTTTTGTTGTGTGTTATCGCCAAGATACCGGGTTGACGTCACAACTTACTAGTGCCAGTCCTTCATATAGCGCGTTTTTTAATCCGAGAACCATGATTTCGATCGGCTTTTAAAAATCGTGATTAACTCCAAATCTTATTTCGCTGCTTTTTTTTGTTTATTTTATATATCTACTTTTGAAAAAGAAAGATATTAGGTAAGGGAGATAGGCACTTTAACTACTAAAAACCATATTCCATTACCTACTGCGTATCCGAGAGCAATAGGCACACTCTCTCTGTTAAATAACAGCATGTGTGATGTTGTGCTCCCACTATGGCCGTGACAAGAATTTTAGAAAAATGGTGAAAGTGCAGCTTAGCCTTGATTAGATATACATGTAATTGTTCATTAGAGGAAAAATAATTACAAAGTAGATCCACTCAATGGTACAAATTCACCATTAATATACAGCCTGTCTGGAAATTTCTTACTGAAGAAAGCCTTAAGACCATCTTGCCTGGTGCATTTAAACTTGTTCTTCTGCCTTTTTCTAAGGTCGTATAGTTCTTTGGGGATGTCTTCAAAAACCGCATAATCCTTGCCCTTCAGTTTCGCTCGAGCTTTTTGCATAACTTGTTCTCTATCCTGGTAGCAGAGAAAACGAGCAATAATCAGACAAAGATTGCCACTGCTTCTTGGTTTGCCCAAACAATGGACTCTTTGAAATTCAATTCTTTTCCTTGCATCAGTGACATTAAGTTCATCTTCCAAGAATTTAAAAAGGACATCTTTAGTGTTTTCACTATGTAGGAAATCGCTCGACTTCGCTGCATTCTGGTTGTCTGTTGAGTCGTTGGTATTTTCAACAATACCAATAAACTTCAGGTTTTGTGTGTGCATGCTTGTAGCATAGCCTTTCACATTTATTGATGTAATTGAGCACAATATGGTTAATAAAGGTTATCAGGAAAAAATAAATAAATAAATATACTTCACGTTTTCTCTTCTGCTGTAGGATTCGGAGTACAGGAGCTGTGTCTTAAGGTTTTCGTTCTCAAATTTGAGATCCAGCAGGTCACGTTTCAAGTCGGTGATGTCAGTGGCATTAAAGTCTACACTTAGTTCCAGTTTATTCCCAGAGTGAACAGTGATTTTAGATTTAGCTTTCAGCTCAGCAACGTCCTTGTCTAAGCTGGAAATAGCTCCTTCTATATTGGCCATGATAGTGTATAAATTATTTCAGTGGTTTTCGATGACATCCAGCCTAGTGAGTCTCTCTAAGACTTCATCCAGTTTCTTCCCAAGGTCAATGGCCACTGAAAGAGCTTTTAGAGCTTTGTCGTCGTCTTCTTTGTCTGGATATTCCACTATAAAGGTCTGTCTTGACCTTTGGTCTTCAGGAGAAGTTGAAGAATCACCCACTGTTTTAGGTCTATCTTTTCTTTTACCGAACATATACTGCACTTTATTCAACAAGAAGATCTTTTAGATCTTATAACCACGCTTTTAAAATTTAACTGTTTGCTTAGCACTACCGTCGGAACGTAGTGCACATTTCAAAGCAGTCATTGATGATTCTTTTCTTACTGTAGACATCACATCACTTGATCAACACAAACCGTATTATTGCACCATCAGTGGTAGCCGTTGACAAATCTCCGATGACGTAATGGTCCTAATCTAGAACTTTCTTCGGGATATGTATGGGCATGAACGATATGAACCACATGATAATAACACTATTAACAACAGCTTTCTTTCTGTAAAGACATGATTAAATTTGATTGATGTTTTCCACGAGTAAAGGGCTAGCAAAGTAGTCACACAAGTCATGTAATTTAATAATGAAACTCTATCCCGACCGATGTATCGATTTTGGTCACTCCAGTGGCTACAGATTGAAAACGTGACAGAAAATTGGCATTACTTTCGATTCTCACCAAATTTGGACAGTGGGAAGATCTCATCATTAGCCAATTACAGGCCATTTTCCAGGTCTTTTCGTCACATCCTCCCCCCTCGGGAGAATTTTGTCAAGTTAGCTAATTTAGTATGCAAGCCACCATAATGGCGGTCGCTGTCGGCGAAACGTTTATTTGCTCAAAATTGGGGCAAAATCTTTTGGAGATGGAAGTCAGGACATTTGTAAGGATACAGAAAATAATATGGGACCAGTTGGTGGCTTCTAAGGCTGAATTTATCCAGAAGCTGTATTTTCGTTTTCGTGCCGAAAGCCACACGGTGAAACATTATCAGTTTGTTCTGCTGTCTTGTTCTGTTTTTTCTCTTGGTCATTTTTGTAGCCCGCCGAGGCCATTCTTTCGCCTAAATGAGTTGAAAAAAGTTCGAAAAAGATGTTCCCATTCAAGTTTAAGCTCTCAGGCGATAATTCTGGAGTTTTTTGGCCAAAACGTCGGCTTTGTTATGTTCGTGTTTTTCGGTTGCTATGGGCGACCGTGGCTCCCTTTGTTAGGTCAAGTCTGAGGAGTGAGGTCACAAAAAAAATTCTAATTAATTCTGGTTTTGTTTGATTTTGCTGAAATTTTAGCACGATAAAGCTGGATTGTTAAGGAATAGATTTACCTTCTGCCAATGTGTGGTAGCTATTAATGCTAAAGTGATATATCGCTTCGATGTCAGGGTTTTGAAGAGATTTTTGCAACGTGTGGGTTCGGCGTGATTTTGTAATCTGAGATTTTTGTTGACCCTGAAGAAACAAGGTTTGGCGAGTAAACATTACAGATTGCGTAATTCAAAGTTGGCTGAGTGGAGATCTGCATCTGGTCTCCGACAAAAATAAAATTTAAAAAAATAATAAACCAAGGGTAGAACATGAACCGCGCTCGGCCCATTGCCGTGCGGTTAATAAACGTCACCGTGATGGAGCTTTAAAAGCATGTCTGCTCTGCCATCTTGTGTCCCCAGTCTCCCCCTGGAGACTGGGGAGCATTGCTGTATTCAGTAGACATATTTTCATAGTTATATACAAAATATCTCTTTGTGTCACATCAAAAATGGGCGTGGCAAAAGGTCATAAGGTTAATCATTAATATCTCACCAAATATTTACAGGAGAATGATCTACTATATCTCATTTAAAAGAGCATAAAAAATACTCTCTAGAAAAAAAAAGCTTTCCTTCATGGAAGCTAGTAGTAATTTTAAAAAAATTTAAATAAATTAGACCTCACAAAAAAAGGGAAAAAAATGTAAAAAAATATTTAAAAACTGTATTTCCACTCCACTGGTCTTAATTTAACAGCAAACACATCCTGAAAACAGAGCGCAAAACCATCGAAACCGAAATTTTTTAGATTATTATTTTTTATCTAATTAAAAATCTCGCATTTCTGTTACCATGGCGACAGCCAGTGGAAAATTAACTTAGATTGGGTTACGCGTCCTTTCAAAAAGTGTGTTTACTCAACGAAACAAAACTTTTTTCCAAAGTTCCTGAACTCTATGATCCCAAAAAGGATTCAAGACACGTAATTCAAGAATTATTCGAGATTGCAAACGGAAAATTGGCAGTCCGATGGGAATTTAGTCACATTTGAACAACATGCTTGGATTTGCATAGCACATGGCGAAGGTCATGCAAGCTCACTTACTTAAAATTTTCGATTCTAATTTCTTGCTAACCCTAAAAATTACATTCGTATTTACTTCAAATACCTTTAGGAATGTTGTCCGCTTCCGAAAACATCTTCAGGACTTTGAAATCATGGACATCGCTCGCTCAACAAAAGGCGGCCATTTTGACTTGAAATTGTGTGATTATGCAATGTCGTCGTGTACGCTACATTGAAGCATCCCATGAGAAACTAGCCATGTGCTTAGGTAATTATCTCTAGTTTTATGTCCCCAAATTTCAGGGGAAATGAAAATAATCCGATTTTTTTAGAATTTTTTAGTCATCAATCCTGAAGCATTGAAATTTATAGAGCATGACTGGAAAGAGATAAATTATAATTAAGGCACAATTTTTGTGACTATTTTCATACTGGTTCAAAGTAAAAGATGTTATTTGATATATGTGACCATGCACGGGAAAACATACCTTAACGCTTATCTGTTAGACGGGCAAAAGTGTTAAGCATCTGTTAGTTGTCCGTTAGAAAGTTTTATCATAAACGATGGAGGTGTTATCCCAACCGTTAGATGTTAGCATCAGGCCATTAGAACAGAGAGTGCAACTGTTAGCAAGAGACATGTATCGGTTAGCTGTTAGCATCAGACTGTTAGACAGGACAGCATAACCGTTAGCAAAAACTCTGTAATCTGATAGCACAGCTAGAGAAGCCGTTCGGATCCGTTAGAATAAACTAGCATCTGTTAAACGGGTAATGATTCCGTTAGAATGGCATGACTTGAGTGGAAGTAGAATGTGGTAGCCTAATACAGTGTGCAACGAGAGCAGCTCTTCACTTCCATTTAGTTCAAAACAACCAGGAGAGATTAGCGTTAGAAGTTTAGTGATTATTATTTTTTGATGCCCTGATGATTGATAAATACAACTCAAATGAAATTCAATAAAGCCTTCATACTATAATTATTATATACGATCCAAAACAAAACACATTTGCCGCTTTTGAAAACAGAAACGACATGTAAAATCATAACAACGATCGTTACAATGCTTTGATCATCCGTCAGGCACAATTAGATAACCATTAGAAGATTAGGACAAAACGTTAGAATGCTGTGAAGGCCGTTAACTATCCATTAGCTATTCACCCATTAGCGACCGTTTAACGGATAAGCATTAAGGTACGTTTTCCCATTCACAGTCACATATAGGATATGTAATGGTTAAATGGAAGCAAAAAATAAAAGCAGAATGTTTTACTAAATGACAAACAATCACCTAGTTTGGAAACCGAAATTCTACTTTTTGTTGGATTTCTCAAAATCAAAAACTCTCTACCAAGTTTTAGTCTCCTTTTTGCAAAAAAATAGTTTGCGAAAGGGTTTCTCCTGGCAAAATATGAAGAAATCTGTGATTTTAGTTTTGGAGGTCAATTCTTGATATTTAGAGTCTCCTGGTCTTAAAAAGTAACAGGAATGAAAAAACTGTCAAATGAAAAGAGAACACCAGTGCTGTTTCTTAAATTATTTTTTTAGCTATTTGTGTTGACTTCCACACCAGAAGATCATATCTGCAGTAATTGTTGTAAAATAAGGGATTTCAATAACACTCATCACAAATTGGCCAATAATCACTTTCTGAGTGACATGATATTTCTGTATTTTGATTCAATATTTCTGTATTTCATTCCATTCTTTGCAAGCTTTGTCTTAATGCAACACAAAGTTCCCGTAGCTTCAATTTCCTGTAATCCACCAAACCATTTCTGCATCTTCTGCCATTTATAAATATGCTCTACTGTATACCACTCTTACACTTACCAATTTTCATTTTGAAGTCGTTGAAAGAATGCAAATTAATGTCTGCTAGTTTCTTTTTCATGGCCATGGCAAAGTCAGCCATAGTCACTATATGACTCAGCGTTGCCAGCTTCTCCTGAAAGGAAAGCATGCATTTAGGGCTTTTCAGTTTTTGTATTTGTTTGTTTGTTTGTTTGTTTGGTTTAGTCTACCACCAAAATTGATAATATGTGGAACTTGAGGACATTCATGCAAATTGTTTCTGTGCATCCCTACTGTGCACACAAGTTCACATGTCATGCATCAAGTGCATGCTAATAATAATAATAGCTATAGGTATAGCTTTGCCTGGATTTAACTACCTTGGATGTCTGGTGACCCCTATTTTTCTTTTGATGGATCAATTTCCCTACCAATTTTCTTAGTTTAGCCAACAAAGGAAGAAACTCTATCAATTAGAAGTTTGCATTTTTTTGCAAAATGCACCATCAAATTCCATTCTGTTTAGCTCTTTGTTTATCTGTGGGGGGGGGGGGGGGGTCAAATGCCTCTTGAAAGGTTAAGGTTTGTGAGAACGTTGGCAACATTAGACTTATTAACGCAACAGATTCCCTTATACAAAATATTACTAGGATAGTTGGTCTCTGTTGATCCTCCTTTGATATCTTAAGGTAAAACCCTAGAGACCATGCTGATTTACGCATGCCAAATTTTCAAAATCAGACTGGTTTTCCACATGCTTATCTCTGAAACGAATCTTCCCTGACCACTAATTTTTGTTTCATTTCTGAAACAAGTAATTCAATACCTGCCCGCAGTGGAAGTTTGAAGAAAATCTATTGCGTAGAAAATATTTGTGCGAATGTCCTTGAGCTTACATCTGCAAAGGCTGACATGTGAAACTCTTCACTGTTCACAACTGGAGTGGTCATTATTAATTTTATGGGAGTTGGCATGGAGAGTTTGAAATGTTTCTGGATAGAGTTGGGAGTCCACAAAAGATCAGAGCACAGTACTCGAAAGGACCCAACAAAATTTAAGCGACATAATCATCTCACATTTTTTTGGCAAAAGAATGATCAAACTTGACTTCTTCAAATGTTGTATAGTTTGGAATTATACGATAGCTAATTAACAACAAATAGCATAGTGGTTTTTCTCACCCAAAGAAAAGAATTTTTGTTCTCAAGTTCTTCATGTTACTAACCTGTGATTCAGGTTTGATTCCAGCAGCAGCCATGTATGTTTCACCAATGGTTTTAATCTTCTCTATGCACTGAAAGCGTGGCTCTGATAGAAGCTAAAAATGATCACAATAATGATTACTTCAGAAAACAGGCATAGGCATAAGATTTAAACACATTTTGACCCTCTGTGAGAAAGTCGTCCTCCAAGTGGAACACAAATTGTTTTGTCAGTCAATTGTGTCCCTGGCCATTGAAATTTAGTGCCTCGGCTTTTGAGACCAGTATCAAGTTTCTAAACAAAAACTGTAAGTATAGACCCATCTATAGTTAGATCAATGTGCCAGTCCTCTCTGAATTTGAGTTTCATTTCACCTTACATATTAGGTAAGTGTTGGTAGTAGATGGCAATAGCTGCAACGTGTTTGAAGAGCAGCTTTCTAGAGTCAGTTGTTGAATGTAGTATATTTGCACTGTACAGTTGTGTTACTTCTGTTGTTCAGCAAAGTGAACATTGCTTGTTGGAGTTCAGTCCGTCTTGTGATCAGGATTCAGTCTTCGGTTCTCTCTCCCACAAAGTCTTAAAAATATGATAGGACAGCTGGGTATTCGCTTATGCTTCAAATCACAAAAAGGTTCTACTAGCATTCACAAGAAGGAACAACAATCACCTCATCAAAATCCACCAATATCTCATTGAGAAGACGCAAGCACTCTACTCCTTCGCCATTAGCATCCAACTCAGTATAGAAGTCAGAGAAGTTACATATACTGGAGAACATGACAATTACTTTGTCACAGGACTGGTAATAAAGTTCCTGGAAACAAATACCACCACCAAAATAACATTAATTGTAAAAACACAAGTAGGTTATCTGTAAAGTATATTACTAACAACCCATTACATCAGGAGTAAAGGGGTTGTACAACAAGTAATACATTATTGTCATCTCATGTGGAAACTCAGATGTATTTAACAATTATTCCACGAGCACACGTTGGATATGAGATCGTAGATAACACACAGGGTACGTAGTGCCGAGTTGGCTATAATCGTCTCATATCCAACAAGCACGAGAGGAATAATTGTTTTATCAAAAACGCCCCCAAAATATAGAAAAGTACACTGAAGTAAAAACGAAAATGCCCAAAATATCTTGTGTACTCAGGGTCTGAAATTGCGACCAGCTGGTCGCCAATGTGACTGAAAATTGAGTGTTGGCAACCAGAATTTTGAGGCTTGCCAGAGAGTTGTCATGGAAATCAAATGCAAATAAATCTGGTGGCTAAGCCACACACTTGGAGTTGATCAGGCTTGTATTCATAAGGCTCCATTGGAATGGACACCACCTACAGTATTGTGCAAAAGTAATGCAAATGTATTTCGCCGAAATTCGCGGCTTTTCTTGGCTTTTCGACGAAAAAATATTGCATTTTTGACAAAAAGTCACGATAATTTGCGATGCCTATTGTTTCCAACTGTGTGAATTTTCAAATGACAATTCGCTTGGAACGAAAATTGACGTCGAATTTTTGAGCGCAAAATTGCTCTGTTCGATGAATGACTTCGAACATTTGAGCAAAATTCTGCTCTTTATTAGCGCTGCTCAAACATTCCCAAGCATTTTGTGGACGACAGTTTGCCAAGTTCGAATTTGACGCAATGATTCTATTCTGCTGTCACCTCACAATGCGCAAGCTTGCCCGTTTACATAACAGTTCTATAAGACTCACTTGGATATACTTCAAAGGTTTCCTTTACTGTTCACTTTATGTTGAAAGCATCGCAGCTCTTACACAATTATTCTTCAGTCCTTCTAGGCCACAAAGGCCACTCACTGACCCAAGCCATGTTTTCGTAACCCAGACTCTGCGCGAACTTGTTTTTGTGTTACCATAGTAATTGCTAGTGTTTAATAGTGCTAACGTGCATTACACAATCATTCCGGTTGAAACTCTCTTGTGGTAATCATGCCAAAAGTTCCAATTACATGTGAACACGAATTGAGCTTCTTTACAAGCAAGATCTCCACCCAGCTGAGATATTTAAATTGCTGAAAGGAGAGTTAATTTAGACACTCAATTTAAACCGCTTTATAATTATTTACTACTGTTTTAACCGAGGAAACCCTATTACATTGTTTCACTATTAAGAAATTGTGGTAACCCCCAACCTCCTTTCTCCCAAAACTTAGCGTCTTGATCTTCCTACATTTTTCTCAGCCTCTTACCTAGACTCTAAGAAAAGTCCTTCGTCTTGTTTATTCATAACTCGCCAGACAAAGGACGATCGTCGCTCGCTTGGACGCTTAGCGACCCTTGCACGGCCACTATGCGGCCTAAAACCTTGCAGCTCCTTTGCTTGCTTAGCTATTCTACCCTAAACCTCACAAGGTTGCCTTGTGGCAAGTCTACTTTTTCCCAGGCAGAGAGCAAAACTTACCCTGGCTTCAACGTGTGTTATAAGTACTCTTTTCTTGCGAATGCCTCACTTTCCCTTTACATGATGCAGCTATGGAGGCAAAAACTATAACGCAGGCCAAACCACTGCAGGCTTGTAAGTTTTCCAAGTCTGTCAACATCCGTCAACATGGCATTCAAGTGACATGGCATATGGCTCTGCATAAATACGAACCACTAGGTCGATGTTTACGGTCGATATGGAAGCAGAAAATGCTTGAAATAAGCTTATTGCCTTTAAACCAGGCAAGGATTCAATTTACAAGGTAAGATGTCTGAAGACTGTTTTGTACAATTCAACTCTGCAGCCGATCGAGACATGCACTCCTCGTGCTAAAAACATGCAAAAGACATTTGAGAGCTTTTGAGTTTTGGTTCCAAAACAAAATGTAATGTTTCATAAAATAAAAATGTTGTCTGCAAAAGTTCTGTCTCATTTCAATGCTGTTTCTTTTGGGAAAGCGGGCTTCTGTAAACATTGTCACGTCAACAGACTTGACCTACTTGTGGAATTGGCACCCAGTTTTACCAATCGATACGTAGGCTTGAAAATCAAAGTTGCTAAAACAAGGTTTACGAGTCTGTGTTTAAGAAATTATTTGTGAGGTAATTGCTTTTTTGTTGTGTGATGCAATCGCTTTTTTTCGTTGGAAATAGCCGATTAAACTGTTGGATCATTGAACCTATTTTTGATATGAGTTTAGTTTATTTACATATGCTTGTTTGGAACTGTCATTCATTGAGGTTCATGTCACAAAAATTCGCTACTTTGAATTTTCGTTTGGTTGCCTTGAAAATTCGCCACTTCAAATTTTGCTATCTCAAATTTTTGAGAAAGATTGTGATTTTTTCACTTAGAACCCTACGAAACATCTTTCAAAATTTGACAACTTTTCATGGAAAATTTGCGAGAACAAAGGATGAAATTCGATGAATTTCATTTGCATTACTTTTGCACGATACTTTACCAAAAGGAAACCTTGTTGGCTAAAAACCAGCTGGATCCAAACTGTCATGGCTGATCTCAGTGACATAAAATTCACATGGGGCCAGGCACAACATGCTGGTCAAAATAGGGATAAATTGAGAGGGATTGATGTTGAACTATGTCCTGCAAGGGATGAAGAGTGTTAAGTAAGAAATTGTTGCACTTAATGGTTTTGCAGTAGAAGAGTGACATTAACCTACTGACACATTAGTGTATTTATACCAATCTATAACTACTGTACAACAAAAACTGTAAAATTGGAGTTATAAACTTACATCATTTTTCTTGGCTTGTTGTGCAAGGAAATGCTGTGCAACATGGTCTGGAAGGATGTTGTACAACAATTTTTTATTGTATTCTCTGAGTTGTTCCATTTCTTCCCTTTCTTCTGTGGCCTTGAAAATAGAAGTAAAGAGTAGCTCATTGGCATTTTCATTTAAGCAATTGATGGTGATTCATTTCGATACTATGAGTTACATGATAAGGATCTGCCTGCAGGTAGTTAAATGAGTGTTGAAAAAAAAATTTATTGCACTTCACTAGGGAGTTATATGTGTTTCACATGACTGCTCCCATTTATAAACACACATGCAGTCCAGTCCTCTAATGTGCTCTGATGTTACCTTATCAAAGTCAGTAATTGAAATTACTCAAGATCAAGTTAACAATCAACTAATAACTGTAAACACCCACATACAAGAACAACTAGATTAAGAAAATCAGACTGAAAGTTGGCCAATAAAGCACCATAATTATGTATAAGAACCAATTCAGCCTGACAAATACATGTTCTTTTTTAAAAGGAAAGAAGATGCCAAAATAAGAAAGCACTCATATTTACATACTATGGTATGCTGGACCATAAAAACTCTTAATGTTTACTTATATTAGTAATTACAGTTATTTTTCTTACTTCAAATTTAATTTTCAGTGTAAGTATTTAAATACTGTTATATGTTAATTAAACCTCTAGTAATGTATAATGTACAGGTTGTATAGTATTTCTGAAACAAATTTTAAGAACATTTTCAGGATTTCCTCTCACTAAACACCCCATAAAGAAGAACTTGATCAGCCTGAAACCCAAAATCATAGGTTCTTACATGTGGGTGTTTACTGTATTTTAACTGCCCAAATGTGCCGCAATCCATTAATCTACCTAATAGTACTTATCTTTAATTCTACAAGTAACACTTTTTCTCCAGCATTGCACTTTCAGTTCACTGACATCAATAACTATTAGCTCAAGCAGTTTAAGGTCTGGGTCAGGAATGTAAATGGTAATTTACTGGTAAAGTAGAGTTAACAACTCAAAGCATTTCAAAACATTGAAATGTTCCATCTGCATGCTAGTGTTATTTCAATCAGCATTGGGCTGTCTAAGGTTTGTCACCACTTGAACACTATCATGCAAGAGACATTGCTTTAAGTTCAGAGAACTGCTCTTTATTTCACTTGGCAACATAACACTGCATACTTATGTCACTTTCTCTGCCTTCACTGAAATGAATGCACAGCTAGCATTGTGCAATATATACAAAGTTATGTATTGCGTGTCCCTTTGTCCGCATAGCACAAACTTGGCGTGAGCTGAGCTTGTATATTTATATTATCTGTATCGGTTTTTTGACCATGTCTTGTACCACTCACATTTGGAACTGCCACAACTGTCCCACCAACTTTGATCCAAAAGCCTTGTTTCTTCGTGAGTTACAGGCCCTGCTGAAGAATGGTTCAATCCTTTTGGCCTTGGCACACAATCTCATGAGGACTGACAGCAAGGCTAAAATCAGCCAGTGAGTCTTCAAACACGACCACGAATGTGGAAACCCCCAGTGTCCCACTTCAACTCTGGAGAACATTCCTGCCTTGGCTTCCACCTCGGATGTTCCTGTTGTCCCTTTGTTTGAAGCGACAATGCATGCCCGCGTTTTCAAGCGACCAGCTTGACCAGTTTTGCCTACTCATTGTGGACACTGCTGGTTCTCAGCATCCTAGATCTGTACTGGTCCACAATGAGAATGTTACCATCCCTCTTCTCTCCCCAGCTAGCTTGTACGCTGATCAAGGCCAAGAACCACAAAGCATGGAAATACAAGATGGCCTCCTTACTGCAAATCTGCCACTTGGTAGAAGGTCCCTGGTAGCTAACACAGCTAATCTACAGCGCCAATACTTCGCAGGGAACTACGCCATCCACGACTATCACCGATCCCAGCGTGCCATTACTACCCTGGAAACTTATAAAAGGATTCTGAAACGTGAGTACACTGACTTTTATGAGATTTTGTCAACCAATATGTACCCCATAAATGCCTTTCTCTTTTCCAATAACTTCAGGTTGGCAATCAACCCTCAGGACTCATCCACATCAGCATTTGTTTGGACCCACAAAGAAAACGACATATTGATGGCATTTCATCCTGGCTTAAGTTCTGGAATGTCTACCTTTCCACTCTCCTCTCCACTTCCCTCACCTGGCCCCAGACCTCCTTGCCTGCCAGGATCAAATTTGCAAATTTAGCTGGAAAGTCAAGCCCTCAGCCTGGCTAATGTACAACACTGCCTTCAGGCACAAGGCAGCCCCAAATATCTCTGCTCCTTTGTTCAAGAGTCAATGAGTAGCTATACAATGACATCCTCAAGGAAGAGACCTTCCCTTATTGACCATTGCACCCTAGCCTGCACTGCATGCTCTAAGACAAACCAGTCCCTTCATTCCATCACAGCCTTCGCTTCTTCTTCCCTACCCAAGCCATCTTATATTTGTTTATTATAACCTTGTGAGGTTCAAAAACAAAAAAATTACATAATCTTAATAACACCTAACATTAGTAACATCAGTTATTTTTACATGCCCTGATATTACAATGCTGCCCAAGCCATCTTACTCCACTACCAGCCTGTCCAACAAACCACCTGGCCCCCCACAATCCCAGCCAGCAGCCATCAAACTGCCAGTTCCAGCATATCTGTAACAGGCCAGACTGTGGAGGCAACATCATGGGTCACAGAACCCCAAAGGACTCTGATTCCACCATGACACCCCCTTCTCTGAGTCTCCCTACTACTCCTTACGACATTTCACACCTGTCTACTGAGCTGAACCCATCCAAGCTCTTTGACCAAGCTCTTGCCCTTGTTGCACTGCATGGCACGAATACCCTCATGGCTAAACTGGATGTCAAGCATGCCTTTCACCTTTGTCCAGTTTCCTTGGCTGATCATGAACTTCTTGGTATTGAATGGAAGGGCCAATTTTATGATCTTTGCCTACCCTTTGGCTTGTGCTCTTCACCTTACTTCTTTAACCGTCTGGCTGATGCCTCTAAATGGATATTGCAGTCCAATTACCATATCCATCATCTCATGCATTACCTGGACAACGACTTTACAGTGAGTCCTTCAAACTGTGCCAATACCATTCAGACTATCATTTACTTGGCATCTAGTTTAGACATTCCTCTGGTGCCAGACAAGTTAGAAGGTCCCACCACTTGTCTGGCCTTCCTCAGGATCCTGATTGATAACACCTACATGGAGACTCCCCTACCTGCTGAGAAACTAGAGGAGCTGCTGGCTGAACTTCAGTCATGGTCTTTCGCTACCTTATTGACTTACGCACTACAGCAAAGATTCCCCATCATCATATCACAACGAATGTGGAAGCTCGTTTCTTCCCACTTAGAATGGCCATGTGATAATACCCGACACTTTTTAGTTCACCAGACCTGGAACTCTTGATGGATGTGTGTGGCACCCTTGGCTATGGTATTTACTAGGCCAGCCACTGGATCGCTGATCCCTGGCCTTCCATCCTAAAGGATCGTTCAACCCAGTGGAAGGAACTATACCCCATTGCTCTTGCATGTTGCCTGTGGGGTCACTTGAGGTCTGGGAAGAAGCTTCTCTTCCACTGCGACAAGCAGCCAATGGTGGATATTTGGGCCTCTGATACATCCTGCAACCCTCTTATCATGCACCCCATTCAATCCATTTTTTTCCATACCTAGACCATTGTATGAAGCTTGATTACATGTAGAAATTTTTGTAAAGCTCTCTGACTCTGCGGTAGAATTTTGAATGTTTAAGCTCCGTTTCTCTTGGATATGCGTACATCATAGAGGTGTAGTGGCGTATAGTTATTGTAGCAAATATTATATCCAGCTTCACAATGTGCTCGATCAGTTGTTGTGCAAATGCTGGGAGGAGGGAACAGTCCCCCAAGAGATGCGAGATTCTATCATCACGACCCTGTTCAAGAACAAGGGTGACCGCAGTGATTGCAACAATTATCGGGGCATCTCTCTCCTTTGCATTGCTGGCAAGCTCTTTGCCCGTGTGGCACTCCCTCGCCTTCAGCAGCTTGCAGAAAGAGTGTACCCTGAGTCTCAGTGTGGTTTTCCATCCCAACGCTCAACGGTTGATATGATCTTCTCTGTGCGAGAGCTACAAGAAAAGTGCAGGGAACAACAACAACCTCTTTTCATTGCCTTCATCGATTTAACTAAGGCTTTTGATCTGGTTAGCAGAGATGGCCTCTTCAAGATCTTGCCTCTCATCGGCTGCCCACCAAAGCTTCTGAGCTTTCTGGAGTCTTTCCACAACAACATGCACAGTACTGTTCGATTCGATGGCAACATGTCTGAGGCATTCAACATTCGTGGCGGAGTCAAACAAGGCTGTGTGCTGGCTCCCACCCTCTTTGGAATCTTTTTCTCAGTGCTTCTGAAACATGCCTTTAGAACAACAAATGGTGGCATTTTTCTCCATTCCCGCACTGATGGCAAACTTTTCAATCTTGCCCGACTCAGATAGAAAACCAAAGTAAGCCGAGTTCTCCTCAGAGACTTTTTGTTTGCCGACAATGCAGCTCTGGTTGCTCATAGTGATGACAATCTCCAGAACCTCCTCAATGGCTTTTCGAATGCCTGGATGACTTCAGCCTAACCATCAGCCTCCAAAAAACCAAAATCATGACTCAGGATACAGACATTTCCCCCTCTCTCTTCATCAAGGACTATGCACTTGAAACAGTCAACAGCTTCATCTACCTTGGTTCTACTGTTACTAGCACCACCCCTCTTGACACCGAAATAGGAAAGAAGATTGGGCACGCTGCAACCAACATGTCAAAGCTTTCACAACATGTCTGGGAAAATCAGAAGCTCACTACTCCCACCAAAATGGCTGTCTACAGAGCCTGCATCATCAGCATGCTCCTCTATGGTAGCGAGTCCTGGACAACGTATGCAGCACAAGAAAAATGCCTGAATGTGTTCCACCTGCGCTGCTTGCAGCGCATCCTCTCCATCTCCTGGCAGGACCGCATTACGAACAGTGCTGTCTTAGAGAGAGCAGGCATCCCCTCTGTATACACCCTTCTTCGCCAGAGACGTCTGCGCCAGAGACGTCTGCATTGAATGGATGAGGGCCACATTCTCAAGCAACTCTTGTACAGAGAACTAGTACAAGGAAAAAGGCCGGTAGGACGACCGAAGCTCCGTTTCAAGGACGTGTCAAAGAGGGACATGCAGGCCATTGGTCTTCCAATCGATTCGTGGGAGACTTGCCAGTGACAGGAATGCGTGGAAAACAAATTGCACCAAAGCCCTCCGAGAGGGAGAAAAGCTTCTGCACATCACAGTGGATACCAGGAGAGAACGTCAGAAGGCCAGGGCCCTTGCTCCACCCACTGATTCCACTTATGTTCGTGGTTCTTGTCACCGCATCTGCCGATCAAGAATCGGACTCCAAAGCCATCTCAGAAAATGTTTAAGGAAATGTACAATTACTAACACACGCTAAAATTATGGACTAGATTGTCCGATAATGCCAATACATTATATCCCTTAGGGAACGTTGAGTGTTACTATGGATTGCAGTGTTTTTATAATTGTTTTCAATTTACAATTCTGTATGGAGTTCACCCAGGCTATGCTCTACGCTATATGATCTTCCAGCTACGGTCAATATGCTACGCTCTTAATTAAAGCTCTTAAACTTCATGTTCCACCATCTACACTCTACGCTTTACTTATTTATGACTTTATCAGTTCAAGAATTTTTGACAAGTCTCTACACTAGCTTAGAGGCTTAAAAAACCATGGCAGTAGAATGGCAAAAAATATTGGGTTGCGAGTGCAAGTTTCTCGATCATCTGCAATGCTGTAACCTTTGTAATTGTAATTTATTGGCTTTCTTTATCATCTCATATATATTAAAGTGTTATTAAAGTGTTATAATGGTTTACAGTATTTCAATAATCTTTTTAATGTACAATTCTGTATTGAGTTTACCCTCTACGCTATATGTTCTACCATCTACATTCTACTCTCTACGTTCTACCAGCTACTCTCTTCAATCTACGCTCTACCTTCTACTCTCTAAGCCCATCTACACTCTACGTTTTACCAGCTACTCTCTTTGATCTACACTCTATGATCTACCCTCTAAGCCCATCTACGCTCTACTCTCTACATTCCACCAGCTACTCTCTTTGATCTACACTCTAATATCTTACCATCTATCATCTACCATCTACCCTCTAAGCCCATCTATGCTCTACTCTCTACATTCCACCAGTTACTCATCTATCCTCTAAGCCCATCTCCTTGGAAGGTTATTGGAATATTCAATTTTTTTTTTTAATTTTTTAATTTTTTAATGAAGACTAGAGAGCAGCACAAAGGAAGACTTCTTGTAGTTGTAAGCTTTTTTGTTTATTTCTGACATATTTCGTCTCTGTCTAAGACTTCTTCAGGGAATGATTACAACTAACACTGAACAGCATATATAGCACATAAGCGTGCCTAAGTTTAACTTCCCATGGAAGCAAATAACTGCTGAAACATGCTGTAAATGGACGTTAAGGCATATGTTATTGCGTGTTGCTATATTTTGGGGGCCATACGATCAGCGCTATTTGTATGGCACCCCAAAAACATACTATTTACATAGATGTGCTAAACTAGTAGTAGATTTATGACTGACAACAGAGTCTAACTCTGGTAAATGTCTCTGGATAACCAGCTTGATGTTAGTGGTTCTGAGTTAAACCATTTATTCGAAGTTGAAATGAACAGCAACCTCTACGACCAATTGCGATCCTAAAAACTAGTGGTCGCAAAACATCCACTAAGCATTCAAAGTCACATGACCTAAGTATTCGCACTTTTTGAGTACACTATAACAAAGCGTCCTTCACATCAGTTAGGATGACTACAGTTAAATATAGATTTAAAGACTACCATTCTACCGTTGCACGATTTACGTTTTAGCGAAACCCATTTAGTTCTGTTACTGTATTTAACCTCCCTGAATAAAGGAAGTAAAAACCCAACTGGGTAACCACGAAGCCGGAGACGCTTCCAGAATTTCTCATGTTTCGCTAAAGGCTTTAACTGTGGAGCTATTTCTAGTATAACACATAAGCTTGCCTCCATTAAAAGGCCCTCTTGTTGCTCATGGGATGAAACGACTCAAAGGGAATATACAGATACTTATTTAGTGGCTTTTGATAGGTAGAAACCTGCAGAGTGCTAAAATTAGCATCTTTGTAAAGAACTGAATCGCGAAACGAAATACTACTTTTGTCAATAACATAGTACGTAAGTTTGATATGATCATTCTTGCTATAGAGACAACTAAGAAACTCTAATAGGATTTCTTTGGGACCCTTCCAAACAAAAATAAACGGCACGCAATGCATGCAGAAGCAATGACGTTTAAAAATTGTTCCTAGAAGATTGGAACATGAGCAGACAAACTGATTCTTAACCTTTTGGGTTGGAAATTTTACGGGTTTACATTTAGGGTAGTCCATTGGTGGTTCATTCAAGTAGTTCATGTACCAGGTCCAACTTGTTAGTCCATGTGCTAGGGGTCAGCGAAATGTACCAAACCAAATAAAAAGCACTCCGCTGAAAAGTTCCTCTCTCTGAAATCAACACCTTATTATCTTTATAGATATTAGGCAAAGCTAATTACCTCACCAGAAATTAATTTGTTGTTTTAAGCATATATTTGTCCAAGAGAAAATCATTTTCTCTTGACTTGTCATATCGCATGTGCGACCCGCTTGTCTATCTAAAATTGTATGTATCGAAGATATGTTATTATGAGTTTGCCCGTGAGCGCAAATAATATTTATCCGACACTGTATAAACCAAAATCCACCGCCAAATCTTCGTTTAAAAGCTGAAATTAAAAGCACTCCCCTGATCCTACAAACAACAAAGGAAAACTGCAAAGGAAACCCACAAAGGAATGTTACTCTCTCTGAAATTGACACCTTATTATCTTTAAAAGTATTTGGCAACACTAATCACCTCACCGGAAATTAATTTGTTGTTTTAACTGTATACTTGTCATATCGCTTAAAAGCAGTCTGCTGATCCTACAAACAGCAAAGGAAAGCTGCAAAGCCTTCATCTATCACCTGTGCGACTTACTTGTCTATCTAAACTTGTATGTATGGAGGATATGTTCTTACTATGAGTTTGCCTGTGAACGCAAATTTATCCGATACTGTTTAAACCAAAATCCACCCCTAAATCTTCTTTTAAAAGCTACAATTAAAAGCACTCCGCTGAACCTACAAACAGCAAAGGAAAGCAGCAAAGGAACTCCCAGAGTGCATTTCGCTTCCACAGGGGGATAAATTGTGCGCGACATGAGCGCATGGACATAAGCGCGACAAGCTATGCGAAATCACTATCCAAAGGAATGTGTGCATGCCAGCATAAAGCCATGACGTCACACAATACGTCATCGCTTAAAAAGCCTTTTTTTAATGTTTTAATCTTTTTTAATTTTTTTTATTTTGTCACTCTCTTCATTAAAAATTAAAAAATTGAAAAAAAAATTAAAAAATTCCAATAACCTTCCAAGCAGATGGACTTAGAGGGTAGATCGTAGAGCGTAGAGCATAGATCGAAGAGAGTAGCTGGAAGAAGGTAGAGAGTAGAGCGATGATGGGCTTATAGAATAGATGGTATATCGTAGCACGTAGAGCGAGTAGCTGGTAGAACGTAGAGTAGAGCGTAGATGGGCTGAGAGGGTAGATGGTACATCGTAGAGTGTAGAGCATAGATCAAAGAGAGTAGCTGGTAGAACATGGAGCATAGATGGACTTAAAGGTAGATGGTAGATTGTAGAGAGTAGATTGGAAAGAGTAGCAAGTAGAACGTAGAGAGTAGAATGTAGAGCATATAGCATAGAGCGCAGAGGGTAAACTCAATACAGAATTGTACATTAAAAAGATAACTAAAATACTATACACCATAATAACATAAACATTCCCCATGCACTTTAATGTTTGCTACAATAACTGTAAGCCTCTATGCCCGTATATAGAACCGTAGAGTGTAGAGCGTAGATGGTAGAGGGTAAACTGAATACAGAATTTTAAATTGAAAACGATTAAAACACTGTAAACCGTAATAACAATTAATATATATGAGATATATGCGAGGAATATGCTACAAGTTGAAATCAAATGTTACAAAATAGGCAAGTAACCATAATAACTAACAACAACTACGGTGAAAGCTATGAAGTAGGAGGTAATGTATCTTTCCAACATGTAGGAGACTGGTGACGAAAGCGTAGAGTCATAGAGCTCTACCAAAATCTCTACGCTAAATCAAGCTTCATAAAACGGGTGCCAGTTGTTTTTTTCAGCACTGCATCTCACAATTTTCAACTCCTTGTCTCCCACATTACTGGTACTGACAACTCCATTGCTAACTCTTTATCCCGTTTGCAGATGGCAAAGTTCTGTCAACTAGTTCTAATAGTAGATGCAACACTGATGCCCATTCCCACATCAGCAGTGACCCTCTGGAACATCAATTAGCCTTTGTGCAGTCCCACGCCATTACAACCTCCACCTGCCACATACACTGGGCTGGTATTTGCACGTACACCAACTTCTGCACCACCAAACGGTGAAAAGCTTCCCTGCCACTGAGACCACTCTTTGTGATTGTGCCGCTTATCTGGGTGGTCAAGTCAGTTATACAACCATAAAATTGTACATGGCTGGGATTCATTTTGAACACATTGAAAACAGTTTGATGGACCCCTATCAGGAGGCTCTCTTACTTCACCTCCTCCTGCATGGCACCAAACCCAGCATGGACATTTCCTCCCTATGTGCCTTCCCATCATGGTGGTATTCCTCCATCAAATCAAGTTAGCTCGAGCCCTTGACATCCACCCTCACAATAAACTAATGTTCTGGTGTACCTTCACAATGGCTTTCTACGGTTTTCTCTGCTCCAGCGAGTTTACCTCACCGTCCACAATCCAGTTTAACCTGCTGGTGCACCTCAGTTGATCAGACATTTCCTTTACATTCTATGTCTGCATAACTCTACAACTGAAGTCTTCCAAGACAGATCCATATTGTCAAGGCTGCTCCCTTTTGTTACCTCCATCTGGATGCTCGGTCTGTGCAGCACGAGCAATTCACAAGTACTTGTCTCTCTATCCATCCATTGATGCAACACTACTCTGTGTATTGCTTTGCTCTACCTGAGTAGAGCAAAGGTTACATCCAACCTCTGCCTCCTTCTTCACCATCTGGATGTTCCAATGGAACTCTATGTTTCTGACAGCTTCAGGATTGGGGCTGCTGAGATGACAGAAGAGGCAGGTTTACCTCTCTGGCAACTGCTCTCAACTGGTCTAGCAACTGCTTTACACTCTACATCAGAACCACCGTCCATTCTTCAGAGAATACCTAGTCTACTAGCTACTGCTAGCGCCACAGGACAGAGCATCTGGAACCCCCAGCAAGGACTTTGCACCGCTCCAACTACTTAGCTTTATATTGCGTTAAAAAGGCAATATTTGGGAGTTGATATGGGTGCACACCTGACACACCTTAGTGACGCATGTAGCAGGCTGGGTGGGACCCTTACCCCACCTTAGCTTTTAGTTACCAGCTGGGTTTAGCATGCATCACACTCGTTCACTCGTCCCCTAGTATTATCGCTATCACTAGGTGTGGCATGCACCACACTTGTTGGCTCATCCATTATGTGTGGGGTGTGTTGCTGCCACCCCTATTTTATTCCCAACACCCAACAATCTCAGTCCCACTGAGCGCCAAACAATTGTGTAGTTTGTGTTCCTACTTAACAAGTGAAGAAAGTTGTACTGTAGAATTAATAAAAATGCACTATATCATCTATATGAAGTGTGACACTTTATCCCAGCCCAAGTTGCTCAAAGAAATAAACCCTGTAGCACTGCAGTACACAGTGCTATTGTTAATGTTAAGATTTCTCTTCAGCGAGATTTAATCTCGCTGAAGATATGTTACATTTTCAAATAAAGGCTGAGTTTTTATTATCATCATACTTGACACCGATCTGGTCTTTTCAAACCCCTGCTATTTCAAACTATTTTTAGTTTCCCCTGAGGATTCAAAATAGCGGGGTTCAGCTGTATTTTTACCAGCAAACGCCTTTGACCCAGGCCTTAAAGGAGTAGGTCACTCCAAAAACCGTGTATTTTTTTCCATCACCAAAAACTAGTTCACATTGAGTTGAGTTACTCACCGTTGTTTTAGCTTCTGAAGTGGATGCGATCCTAATGAAAAAGAAGTGAAAAGTTCGACACCGGGAGCCGCCATTTTGAAAGGATCTTGAAGGCCAGGCCGCATGTCCGTGACATCATTCCGTCCGAGAATATGTTTGTTTGTTTGAGCTTTAGTATGGCTGCGCTTGAAGCTAGAATGTGCTAGTGATTCAGGGGATGATGATAATCAAGTTGAATGGAACGATTTGTTGGAAAATGTGCTGTGTTGTACTTGTGAGAAATGTGCAACCATGCCAACGCAAAGAGAATGTGTTTGTTGCCGAGAACAGCCGGAGTAGGTCACCAAGATGGAAGGTACATTTTGCAGTACAATTGCAATGGACGCAGTTAGCAGATGAGGAAGTTTATTTTTAATTGTATATTGCTCTCAGAATTGAATTGGTGGCTTAAATAAATCTCCAGTATAATGCTTTTTATCTGATTTGTCTCCATTTTTATTTTACTGGCGCTTCAATGTGGAGGGAGTTCTGGTATCACAGAAACTGATGAGTTTTCAATAGTGTGTTTAAATCGGGCGAATGCTTTCCACCTCACAAGTCTGTGTTTTTACTTATAAACTTTGTATACTTTTTGCCCTTGCTCGTAAGTGTTCGCCAGGTTTCTTTACACTTATGGACAATGTGGACTCTTGTGAAATACGCAGTGACTTTACATGTAAGATGCGAAGTGAAATCGACGTCTTTGAGGTGAAATGTGAAATTGACAACATTCCTTATCATTACATAAGATTTGTTGTGAGAATTGTAATTTGTATTGTTGGAAAGCTAAGCATATGTAATAGATTTTGGATGGAAGGAAAAAGTACATGGAACTTTTACATACGTAAACATTAGCTGATGAAGGAAAATTCACTCTGCTAGTGTGTTTACCGTATCGCATGTGTTGTGTTTACTCGCCTCGTTACTTGACAAAGCATGCAGTAAAATTAAAGCTTCATTTTTTTACTGTAGATTTGCTTTCATTAGCAACTGTAATTCCCAAAAATGATGTGAATGCAAAAACACTGCCCTTAATTAATGATGAATCGTGTTGATAAAATTGACAACAAATTGTAACACATTTCAGACAAAATATTATTTACTTGCGGATATTGGATTTCGCTATAGCAGGAGTTGTTATTGGTAATTGTCAATATGTAGATGGGACTGATGTACAGTTAACTACTTCTTCCGATGTATTCCAAATCAAATTAGACAGCATTTAAAAATTTGTGAGTATTTTAACTCATCCCTGGCAGTCAAGGCCGATTATTAAACACGCGCTGATTTTGGCCCACACAAGAGATTTATAAAGCAAAAAAATACTTTTTCGATAAAAGAAAACCGTACCTGGTTAGTCTGACTTGTAATTTTAAAGAAATCTGCAGGTCATTTGAAGTTCCCACGGTACCCTAAGAAATTTAAAAAATCACTTCCAAAAAACACATGCAGTCGCTATGCATCAATGAACACAAAAACATGAAAACCCTAGCACCAGACTACGAAATATAATGAATTAAAGCTTGTAACATAGAAACTTTTTTTTATAAATACTGGTAAGACTGGTAAATGATGAAAAGAATTTCATTCAGCCATTTTCCCTGTTAAACTGATTATACATGAAACTGATCCGTGATTCACACCGTTTTAGCGTCTTTTTCGTGAAAATATATTGCCTGAGGGGTCGAAAATTTTTGGCGAGTAAAATACTTGTGTTGGCGACCAAACCTGAAAACTTAGGGGCCAGCTGGCCCCAAGGTTTTTTCTTCAAATTCGAGCCCTGTAGTCCAGCGAGGAGCTTCAATTTCTTGTGCAGAAATAATATTTACCCAATCAAGTCAACGACAGTTCTGCCAGGCAAAAATATTTTTAAAAATGAAAAGTATAACTGATAACTACCTCTATTCGTTCCTTGCGATGTGCCGTTCGCTTGCAATATGTGCCTTTACAAGGGCCTTCCATTGAAAAATTGTCGGAAAGCATTTTTTTTCAATGACCTCCTTCTTGTGTTTCCAGCCACAAGCTCAAATCGGTATTGAGTTTTGAAACAGTCGTCTGCAAAATGCTTGTTGCACACATACACATTTTCGAGTTTTTTTGGCAAAAATCTCTCATCCCGAGGTAGCTGTTCGAACCACTTCTTTGGCAATTTTTTGTTCTTTTTAGGCAAGTTAAGGAAAGTCACTCCTCTTTCCCTATTCTTTTCGGTTCCGGTTTTACAGCCCGGGCCGAATTTTTTTAGCTCACAACTGAATTTAGAACAGAAAAGAAGAGCTTTAGCCTTTGAGCTTTGCGCCAATTCGGACGGAATGACGTCACGGATATGTGGCCTGGCCTTCAAGATCCTTTCAAAATGGCAGCTCCCGGTGTCGAACTTTTCACTTCTTTTTCATTGGGATCGCATCCACTTCAGAAGCTAAAACAACGGTGAGTAACTAAACTCAGTGTGAACTTTTTATTGGCGATGGAAAAAAATACACAGTTTTTAGAGTGACCTACTCCTTTAAAGTACTTGAGAGTGACACAGCCCATAATCCAATGCTTTATAATTCTAACTTTTTCCCAGAGTATGTAAGTTACTGAGAGGAAGGTATTGTTTTCTTTTATATAGACAGAAGAATCTGTCTACTAAATGGCAATGTAAACATAACTATTAATGCATCAGTCAATTCCAGAAGTGCCCATTCCCCCCTCTCTTCCCCCCCCCCCCCTCCCCCAGGGCAACCACAGAGCATTTGCTCACGTTGTCAGTCCCGGGCATGGGTCATCTGCAATTTTATCACGGCCCGGGGGCTACGCATTGGCATACCCCGGGGCGACCCCACGTGTTTTGGAAAGTGCCATGGATGAGTTCATCGGGAAAGACAAGGCGTTTGTTGAACAATGGCTTGTCTGTCAGGGACTAGAGAAACTTGCAGATGCTTTTAAAGGTATGTTTTCTCAATTTTAGATATTTCTTCATTACTTGTAAGCATATAAATATAAGCGACAAGGTGAACTATATTTTGTTTATCACAAAACAATCACTGACGTGAACACGACTATTTCACATTTTGCATTCAAAACTAGCCTTGCATTTTTTAAATTCATGAAAGTGGAGTTAAAATACTTAAGGTTTGTGAATTCAAATGATGCAATCTTCAACACAGATCTTGCGAGCTTAAAATGCAATGCATCATCATTTAAAATGTCTTGATTCTTCACAGAAAAAAGTAGCCTGCGAATACAGGCGCTATCATTGCTCACGGCTGGGGGCACGTCTGCTGCAATCCCAGCTATCCTCTAACAAACTATTAAAAACAAATAATTATAAAGAAATAAATATAATCAGAATCAACTAACACGTACTGTTGTCCTTGAAGTCTTACCGTTGCATTAAAATACTGCACAGTTGACCATTTTATTTACTGATTAATTAAAAACTGCAGAGGTGTTGGAATGAGATGATCCTGGGGGCAGGGCATTTGCCCTCTTCCTTTGTCCCCACCCCGGGGCATTTGGACAGCTTATGTGCCCCACCCTGGGGAATTCGCCAATTTAAAAAAAAAAAAATGCTAATGCCCGGGGGAGGGGGGGGGGGGGGGTGGGATGGGCACTGCTGGAATTGACTGATGCAAAAGTAAATTAATATAATTTACCTGGAGTTTCCATAAGAAGTCAAGTCTGGATATTTCCTCATGCTGTTGGTAAATAAATTATGTTTAAACTATTAATAAGAAGCTCTGGCATTCGCTTTATATTCTTATCTTTATCACCACCAAAAGCTGTAATAAAGCAAAATGAATACATGTTGATCCATATCACTGATAAACATACTCATTAGAATTTAACGTGGCTCCCAGGGTAAGGGACTAAAACAAAAGAAATCACATTTGAGGATCGGTCAAAAATAAACAGCTTCTTTTGTCTGAGTCCACTAAGCCTCATGACTACACTAGAATTTTAATATAATGAAACTGGCCTGTTCTAGTCTGTCTCATCCAGTTTAGAAACAGCAAACAGTAATTGTTAGTTTTCTTTTGAAAATTCATTACATAGCAATATCAATCTATCTGTCTAGAACAATAAGCTTCGGTATAGGAAACTTATCATCTTATGATGGAATTCCCGATTTAATTTCATGCACAAAAAGTGATAGTACATAGATGATAAAGCAATGAGCGTGATAGTGGATTACATTATTTTGAACTCTTTCATTTTCAAATTCAATGTCAAAAAGTTGAATAATGTATACTTTATTTGAGTAAGTTCCATATAAAAGGTGCATTTTTGATGTTTGCCCTATATCAAATGCCACTCATTACTTTTTAGTTAGAGAGATTTACTAACAGCAATTTGTGTTCTTTGAGCCTACCAGGGCTGTAGCCAGAAAAAATATCCATATGTCTATAGCTAATTCTCTTCCTAGGTATTTAGGGTGTTTGTGAGAACTATAAACAACTAAAGTGAAAAAAATGACTGTCAAGCACCTTGGTTTGCCTGTTACTAGCTACAGCCCTGCCTAAAATCTTCTTCCTTACCAAGTATGCATGTGCAGTTAAAGCTAGTGTCAGCATCACAACAATCACAATGGAAAGATCAATCCACTTGATGTACCCATAGCCCTCTGCCTCTAACTGCAACCTGCATAGTAATATTGAGAGAACTTTACTTAAGGGGTTGTCAAGTATTCCTCAAACCTTAACATCAACAAACTAGTAGTAATCATAGATTAAAGAGTGTGTTCAAGTTTTGGTAGGTTTGGTATGTTAAAAAAGTAAAAGTTCTAGGGACAGCATTTTGTGCCTGAGCTGTTAGGTAGGTGTGAAATTGGTCTCCCTTCAGCAGGAGCAAAAACAAATGAATTGATCACAAATCACATGCATACAAGAGGGTTTGTTCTCATTTATACATTTATTATTTAATATTAATTACGACCAGTCAGTGAAAAACATGGACTACAGTCGGCAGGCCGCATTTAGTCCGCATTTTACACCCAGTCCGCAATGCTTAGTCCGCGTTTTACACATAAGTCCTTGTTTTATACCCAGTCAGCAGCCTGTAGTCCACAGTCCGCAGTACATGTTTTATACTGACAGTGTAAATCGACACCAACCATGCTTGTTCCGTCGTTATGCAAGACAAGCTGCTTTTATTACCAAAACTAGGACAATTACAGTTAAATCACCTTGGCTTTGGGGTAACAGCTACAGGGCCGAAACAATGAAACGGATCAAGGTCATGTTGTAGTACCAAAGAAATCCTGTGGGAGTTTTTTCTCATGTGAACACTTTCCTTGGGTTTATGTTACATAATTTGTGCACAGAAATCTAGGCCAGTGAAGTGAAATTACACATTTCCTCCTTTGACTTATTCAGCAGAAAGCAGCGTTGGTTTTGGTCAAAGAGAAGAGGGTACACAACACGAAGCCAAACTACAGCTTTCTGCTCGTACAAAAAGTTGTACACATTTCGTGAAGACATGTCTGCAAGGTTTCTAAATGCCATTAACACTGACTTCAAACTTGAAATAAACAACTTATCCGCTACAGTCTTCAATAAGCTGCCTTGAAAAGTCGTACACATTTCGGGAAGACATAGGCTCCATCACCAGCAGCTGCGGAAATCGAGTCTAGGGAAGACATGGCTGTAGAGTTTTTAAATGCCAGTAACACTGACTTTGAACTTTAAATAAACAACTTATCTGCTAAGCTGCCTCGACATTCGAAAGTCCGTAATATTGCACAGGGACCAGAGGAGTCCTGCTTGACCATATTTCCAGTTAAATTCACCGTACAGATGACACCACTCGCCCCTGAATAATTTTTTTGGGGGGTCAAATTGGTGTCCCCAGATAGATAGATACATTCACAGATCTTGAATTTTTATGCATTACGCGATTAGAACTGCGTTCTCTTAAACACAATTACACCTTAAGGAAGCACCATATCAAATTTGAATGCTTAATACTTCGCTCTCGAAGTATCACAAAATTGCTGCAGCAACCAAGTTACCTCTCATGTCTTCATGGTGATAAATAAAGATTCCAAACACAACATAGGAAATAGAGAGGGCTGTCATGTCAGTTTGCGAATGGTGTCATCTCCATTTTCATCCATGTGCTTTCTTTTGAGTGTTGTGCAATATTCTCAGGAAGCAGAAGATGCGCAACATGATCACATGTTTACAGTTCGATCAAGTACAGTGAGCTTTTTATTGCACGAGGCAGTAAGTAAATTTGAATCTCCTAAAGTTTCCTGGGAAAGGCAGAGGCCATAAAGTTTGCTGTCCTATCACATTACATCAAACATCAATTAGGTTTCCAGACTGGAAGATCTGTTCTCTTTCACTTGTCTCGGATGCTAAGGTCAATTTCACTTTCCTTGAAACCTGCAACCTAAATTATGTCTATTCCACTTGGAAAACAACTACAACCCTGGCCACAATGGTTGGAAAAATTTATTTCATGCGCATTTTGCCCTTCCCCACCGCTGGGCAATGTTGACAAAACACTTTTATCTAACACAAGTTTTCATTTATCATTTTCCAACATTGAAAGGGGGAATGGGGGTGTTGGCACTTATTCTCTAGGTATTACGGTTATGAGTGTATGTTTTTGGCATTTTCCAACACAATTTGTCCATGGTTGTAGATGTTCATTTCACTTCAAAACATGCCATCAAAGATATTTATCTCACCAAAAGGTGAGGAAAGCAAGTACAGTTCAATGAGATTGGGACCGACCTCCAGAGTGAACGGACGCAATTTTTTGATGTCTGTGAGTCTTTCGCTCAAAATGGCTTAATAACTTCTCCACTCGCCAAAAGCACCAATTATGGCAGAACAAAATTAATGGGGAACGAAGTTCCAGTGACAGGTTGAAAGAGGGCCAGGAGAAAAGAATCAGGCTTACAAACCAAAGATAATGAAGTCAATGAAAGCTGTGACGGTTGTCGCAATATGGCCGACACTATAATTGAGATGGACCATAAACTTGACCTTCAATTAAATAGTTCAATTAAATACTCAACGGCGAAAACAAAAAAAATGAAGACCAAGGAAGCTGATATTGAAAATGAAATAGCCGCTCTTGAAAGGCAACTTGAGAGCTGTATAAAAAACAACAAAGAAGCTCCTGCTGAACAATTAAGGATGAAGAAAAAGGAATTAGAGAAAATTATTGAATACAAAACAAAAGGAGCCATAATTAGATCCAAAGCAAGATGGTATAAAGAAGGAGGGAAAAATAACAATATTTCCTGAACCTAGAAAATCACCACTGCAAAAAAGACAATCATGCAGATCAAGGCAAAGGATGGAACAAATCTTACTAATGACTCAGATATTTAGAGAGAGTGTAACTCTCTTCATAGTGATCTCTACACAACCAAAAGTACCAAAATAACAGGAGATTCGGAAAAACAATTTTTTGGCTATGACCACCCACACAAAATCAACGAAATTGATAAGGAAAAATGCGAGGGTCTCTTAACGGAAAAAGAATGTCTAGAAGCTGTCAAGTCAATGGAATCCGGTAAATCACCTGGTACAGACGGTCTCCTTGCTGAATTTTATAAAGTTTTCTGGAAAGATGTATCTACTAATCTTATAAGTTCCCTTAACAGAAGCTATCAAAAAGGAAACCTAGCTATAACTCAGAGGAGGAGTATCATTTCTTTGATCCTGAAAAAAGACAAAGCATTAAATGAGTTGAAGAATTGGAGGCCCATAACCTTACTAAACTGCGATTACAAAATTGCATCAAAAGTTATCACTTCTCGTCTAAAGTTTGTGTTGTCGGATCTAATAGATCACAATCAGACCGGTTTTCTGAGGCTGTCCTATTACAGAAAATATTTGTTTGATCAATAATGTTATTCCCTATACCCACCTGAAAGATATTCCTGGATTGCTCCTTTTCATCGATCTCGAAAAAGCATTTCATACTACTGAATGGACCTTTGTGCAGAAAATGCTACAGCATTTTGGCTTTGGTTCATCTTTAATTAATTGGATTAATTTATTTTGTTCTGATATCCAAAGCTGCATAATAAATAATGGATGGTTGGGGGGTTTCTTTGGCTTAGGTAGAGGAGTAAGGTAGGCTGCCCACTCTCGCCTTACCTATTTATTCTCTGTGTTGAGGTGTTAGCTACAGCTATTTGTGGAGACATGATGAAAGGAATCTCCATGTGAAACGTTGAGTGTAAATTAAGTCAGTATGCGGCTGACACTACGATGATATTAGATGGCTCACAAGCGTCACTTGAGAGGTCTTTTGCTTTGCTAGACAGTTTCGGTCAACTGCCTGGCCTGCGAGTTAACTGTGAAAAAACCGAAGTTCTCTGGATAGGATCAAAGAAAGGGTCAAATTAAATTATGTGACCAGAAAAAAACTTGAAATGGGCAGATGGTACAGTCAAGGCTTAAGGTGTTTGGTTTTGTATGAGTTGCCTGCTGAGTGTGGTCCTTATAATTTTGGACCATACGAAACAGGACTGTCACAATAAAACGATGATTACTCCTGAAGCCTAAACTTTTGTGAAGCTTTTGTGTACTTCTCTGAGTTCATAATTGTCACCGAGAGGGTGAGTAGAGGGCCACTGGTTCGTCAGTTTTTTACTGTTATGTGTTACCCTCTGTAAATAAAGTTGTTACTTACTTACTTACTAGTCTGGAAATACTGTACTAAGCTGTGAATGGATGGTACTTCTAATAGTACACATGTACCTGAGGGGTAGCTTCTACCATATTCATCTCTTGCATGAGAATCAAATACCTTATAACTCCCTTATAACTACTGATATCCCTCAATTATTGAATCACAATTATTTAGATTACCAGTGCAGCCTTCACTATTAAATTAAGCTGGTAAATTATTTTTCTCAGACATATAGCAATCTCCAATCACTGACGGTAATTCTGTTTGCATTACATAAACCTGCCCTGTACAAAATTTGTATCAGGTCTTTTTACAGCTATGCCCGGGCAGCTATGTATTCCTTTTATCTTATTGTAAATCAAAGCACTCAAATTCATAGTAACACATTGGTTTTTAGCATGTTCACCAAAGTACATTATGTCAACTTGATTGCATGGTGCCTTGATTGTTAGAGTAGGATCAATACTATGTATAGGAGGCCAAGGATTTGTTTTACTGTTATTATACAGAGTAACACAATAACCTCTGTAGCTTGCATTCTTGTACACACTTGGTGATGTATTACAGCTAAACAAAGATAGACATTTGCCCAAAGACTCTTTACAACTCAACGATTTTAGATTCAGTATTGACTGTGTAGAATGCTATTTCTTCCTCACCTTTTGTACAAACTTGATATTGTCATTCAAATATTGCTCCTAAATGATGCGATCAAAACTAAAAATCATAACCATTCAGTAAATCAATTCAAGAATCTGGGATATGATAGATAATTGATATATAAACAACCTTGCAGTTTTTCATTTGCGCATTATCCAGAGAAGTGTTTCACCCAAATATAGCTTTGCAAGGGGCACAAATATGGCAGATGCAAAGTAACAGAAACAGCTGCCATTGAGTTTTGCAATTGAAATGAAAAGTTATTGCTCTAGAGTTTCAACACGTTGAAATTAATACTTCGTCCAGTGCAAGAACTGTTCAGTTAGCACAAACTAAAGTGATAACTCATCTTTTGACCAACACAACAGCCTTCTTGGGCCGGCATTTAATGTCATGCAACACAAAAGCTTCGAAACTCAAATGTGCCCTATTACAAAACAAAGAACCTTGTCGAGCTAACATGTAGTAAAACGTCAAGTTCCTAAAGGGTCTTATATCTGATAAAACTAAAACCTCTGAAGAGCAGGAAATCTAAAAAAAAATATATGACTACACCACATGAAACACATTCATTTGACATGTTATTTGATACCGTGCAAACATTCCATGCAAATATAATACACAGACGAAAGCAAAAATAGAAAAATAACAGCTGATAATGTACTCTAGATCTTTTTGAGCAAAAACATAATAAATGATAGAGGCCAAATAAATATGACAATTACTATTTAAATGTAAATTACATTTATCTTCACTCTGACAAAAGCCACTTTTGCAGTCAAACATGCCATCTTTGTTGTTGTTTGCTAGAGTGTGATTACAACGCACCTTGTTTTTATCAACATCTAAAACTTTTATAAGTGTTCCTCTATTGCCTGTAGTAAATCTCTGTCCACATTTTCTGTTCATTGATAACTCATTTGATTTCTGTTTTGGTCCTAGTAAGACTTTCGCTAACTCATTCAATTCTTTTGGTATTTTGAGTTGGCGGAACTACCCGTACTGGAATATATGCTCATTGACTACGCCATCTTTTAGAGTAGATCTATCACGAATGGTGTGTAGGTCTGCATGTTTGAACGTAGAAAAGATGGCACCATTTGTTAACATATTTGACGTATGTTTTCCTTTCACCATTTTTAGCATCAACATCGTGGAAAGAAGGTTGAGCCTTTATTATGTGTCTGCAGTATTGCCCAATGCACGTGACTGAGCTTTGATACGAAATACGAGGGTAAACTTATAGTCAGATCGCCTGACTAACTATGAAGACAAGTTTCACAAAGTTGAAGATATTCTTAACAATCAGCAAAACAAGAGATTAACGCTTCCTGGAAAGATTACAATTATAAAAACTTTAGCTGCATCCTAGTTGGTCTATATTATGTCCTCATTACACACATGTTTTAAATCTTTAAAAGAAATAAATGATTTCCTTTCCAAATTTCTCTGGGATGGAAAAAGGGACAAAATCAAACAGTCTGAAACGATTGCTGACTATGGCAATGGTGGTCAACACATCTCTCGGTCTATCAGAGAATATGCGCGACAGCTGAAATATAACTTAGAACTTGAAAAACAAATATCTATCGTGACTGATTACTAGCATAAATTTCAGCAGAAGTGGCACAAAATACTTCATGCACTATGATTTCTATGTAGTCTATGGGCAGGCTCCAAATGTGAGCCTACTTGCAAGCTACATTTTACTCTCCTTATCCTGATCTAAAGCCTCTGAAAATCAAGCTTGCTACAGCTGTACTTTTAGGTTCCTTGTCAGGCTTTTACTGTTATCTATCCCACTCACAATTTAGCCTTTTTGTCTCTTGTAATTGTTAATATTTGCGAGTAAGTTTCTTTTTTCTTTTGCAAATGGTGTGGCATGTGTCTGTTTGTAGTATCACATTGTCAGTGGTGTAAGCAAAACAATGTAAGTTGCAAAAATATTAATTGTTAATATTGTAACGCAATGTATGTAGAGAGTATCCTTAATGCAGTTAAGGAAGAGTAAATATATGCTTGGCACTCATGCCATCTTTAGGTTTAGGGCTCCCACTGTGGTTTGTCCAAGCCACAGGAAATGGTACAAGAATAATTATGTCAATTTCCCTAAGAAAAACCCAAGATTATTTTCTTTCCTGTTAAAACTAAAACAAAGAAAAAACAGGACATAAAAAATGTGCAAATAGCTTACAAATGCTTGAGTAAACAAACCACAAACAGCAATCTACTTTCAAGTCACTAATAGGCCAGTACTCAAAAAAACCAAATGTCTGGTTATCAGCAACTATCCTTTTCCTCTTTAAAATATTTTATTTACTATTCTTTTTCAACAACACGTTCTTGTGAAAAAAAAAGCATTAGATTACTTTTCCTCTTCAATGATAGTACATAAACAATGTAAAAAAATCATCATCACTGTTCGTTAAGGAAATTGCGGACATTCTGAGTGCACGTTATTCCCCCAAAACAAATCAAAGCAGCAAAAACTAAATTCCCAAAAATGTTTCACTCTTAAAATGAAAGTCACATGCCAAAATTCAATCATTTTTGTGGACTTTCAAACTGACCAAAAATCGAGGGGATGTTTTTGCTGCAATGTTCTCAATAAATGGTGATTGACCTACAGATTTTTCTTTGAATAAATAATTATTTAGCACCTCTTTTCAATTCCAAAATCATCCAGCAACACCTGCCAATGCAAAGACTCAATACTCACCAACAAAAATGGATCTTGTCATGGTTATTGAAAAGATCTTTGTAGACAACTCGTATCAAGACTACAAAGACAGCTGACATGAGGGCTAGCATGGAAAACTTGTGTACTGTGCTCAGCTGAAGGAAGACAGCACATCCTATCATCACAAGCATCACACTGAATGTGAAGTACTGAAACATAACACAATTATTTTAAGATGATTATCATTAATTCCAATCATTAGTCCCAAGGTATGGTCAATTTTGTTAATATATGTTTGCAGTTTGCTAAAGCCTTTCCAAGCCATTAAGCCACATCAGTAACAGTCTCCAACAGTCAAGTGGCATAAATAATGTCACTCTTTTCAGTCACTTGCCCAAAGCTCTTTTGATGAGAACTCTATTCAGTGCAATGTTTCTTATGTTGATTAAAAATAAGTTTGAAGCAACTTGCAGCTTTTGCTACTTTAGAATCAAAAAGGGATGAAATAATTGCACTATGGTTGGCTGTGCCTCAACAGATTGCAAAAAATTAGCAACATGCCAAGTTTAGGATAGATAAATTTCTCTTGTTTGTCTCACGATGGAGTCACTTTGCTGATGTGACTGTGCCACGAGTTTCCTTGGACGCAGATGCAGTGCAGAGCATCAGTGGTCGAAATGAAAATTTGACAATACCATATCATCCAAGATGGCCGAACAAAATGATGATTTTTATTGCGAAAGAAAGCTGCAGCCTATTTACAGCTGCCCCCTCCCCTCAAAAAAATCAGGGAGAGATTTTTTGGAGGAGTTTGACATCTTTAATGACATGCCAAGTTTAAATTGCCAAACTGGAAACCATACTTCAAAAATTGAAAAAGAATACTCCCACTTGCAGAGCAAATGTGCATTTTTAAGTGCAATTCCCAGTTTGGCAAATTGAACTGTCACTTAATGATACAGGGATCCATATTCATTTTTTCTCCAAGTCATCAGCCAGGCAAATATGCCAGATGACATACTTGCCCTGGTGATATTTTACTTGCCCATTCAGTAGAGAAGAATTGCAATTGAACAACATGTAAACAGAAAGTTTACTTTTTTAGTATTTTCACGTGACCAGTCTTGCAGAACATCACGTCCGTAGTTGCAGCAGTTGATGTTGTGGAGTTGGCAGACACAGAAAATCCAGGTACAAATGAAAACCAAGGCCTCTTTGACTGCCATGAGGCTGAAAGAAATGCTTTCACTCTTCCTGCTGGTATTTGGATTGTTTTTCCAAAGCGTTAACATTACTAAATGCCACATCCTGATCCAAACAGCTGTGTGATCATGCTATGCATTTCCGTGGATGCAGATGCAGCGCAGAGCATCAGTGGTTGAAATGAAAGTTTGACAATACCACATCATCCAAGATCACCGAACAAAATGATGATTTTTATTGCAAAAGAAAGTTGTAGCCTATTTACAGCCGCCCCCTCCCTCAAAAAAATCAGGGAAAGATTTTTTGGAGGAGAGGGGGCGGCTGCACACAGACTATAAAGCGGCAAATCTTTCTCAGTTTTCAACAAGTTCCAAATAGATAACAAGTGGTTAGCATGCAGGGACCTGTAGCATGATCATCTCTCACTTTTGGGGTGAGACAGTAATAAGTAGAAATTTCTCATCTATGGCAACTGGTTATCACCTCACATTTGAAACTAACTTTGAAAAAGGTTTAAGTGCCACTAACCCCCCCCCCCCCCAAATGTTTTCCTTTAATAAAATCTACTTGTTTCCTTGATTCCTTCCGCAAAAAATTATCTCGATTGATAAAATCCCTGCGTTTCTACAGGTGTTTAAACATGTAATTTCTTTGTTCACGACTGTGCATAGTGGGATCTGGGTCAGGGTACTAGTAACGTCACTTTGGGAACCGGGCTAAAACACTCAAAAGATTTTTGACTGAACTTCAAGGGCAGTCAAAACAGTTTTGGGTTATTTGGGACTCATATTTTTATCAAAACTGGACAAGATTTTTAAGTGAAAGAACTGTATCATCTAGCATTAGGTGCAGATTTCGGAGTGTCAAAACATTTATAGATTCATTAATTTCCCATGAAATACAAGTTAAAATGCGATTCAGTCGTAGTCCACTCCTGCCTACTTCTCCAGATCGATGATTGAAAATAGTTTAAACATAAAAGATAAGCAGAGTTGTCGGCAAACAATATTCGAAGGTGAGGTAATTTTTCACTTTGTTATTGCCGACCTACAGTAGTGTATGCATAGTCAATTACTGTGTACAAACACAAGCTGCACAAATTTGCACATTGCATACTAGTAAATCATGAAAAATCCTTCAACAAGATCTTGAAAAGAGGTTCAGTATAGTATTAGTTACATGGATACATTTCTACTTCAGCGTTGTTTTGAATGAAATGTCCATTTTACGTATGCTAATAACCTGGGAGTCCTCAACTTATTAGTCTGTGTTTCGATTGACTGACAAGCGCATTCTTCTTTCAGCACCACAATCTCCGTCGGTAGCTATAGAGCCGAATCTTAATCGCTTGTTTCACCTTCCTCATATATTTATAAATGCTTGATCCATTCTAAGTTTGTAATTTAGATACATTTCGTTCCTCAAAGACAAAGCTCAAAGAACAAAACAATTCTGTATTCTGAATGGCGATTAAGAAACACGGCTGGATTACGACCTCCAGCATGCGTGTTATTATTACATGAACAGTCGAGTTTCATCAAGATAAAGATATTGAATGAAGAGGAATACTCTATTCTACACATCCTGTATTGCTACAGCCTCCAACAACATAAACTATCTTCCTTGCATTGTGCAACGATTTTGACACACACTATCGCATGTTCGCATACATTCTTCTCAGAAACAAAATATTGTTATTCCCGAAATGATGTCAGAAGCCAACTCATCCCATTCTCCGCTATTCATCAGTTGTGAACAGGGGAAAGGGCAAATTTACAAACTTTAAACATAGACACGCAAGACGTGCAAGAGTTTTTTTTTTTGGTGAAGTCTCAGAGATAGGAGCATTCATGGAACTGTTTACATTAAAGATTTGGTTAATTTGACAAGTTTTTTTGGTTGTGATGTACAGCAAGGAAGAAACTGGGAATTTATGATGTACATTCGATGTTACATCAGTAATGGTAAGATAGCTAAATAGTAAGCCATAAAATGTTTCACTGAACAAACTACAGTAATCTGACAAGTCTCCAGATTAATGTAGATACCATCTTATTTTTTCTTTGATTCGTTCTTTGATAAAACCCACACTAATTGGTGTGACACGTGCATATGCATAACTCCCTCAGTCACCAATCACATAGCCCTTCCAACCCCCAAGAGGAATTTTTGCTCAAAAATAAGCAAGTTAAGAGACCTCTTGGCATTTTATACGAGTCGTAAATTTACCCTTTTCACACAACACAACAACACTACTTCACCGAAAAGAGAAAGAAAGAGAAAAAAAACCTCTCTGACACATTGAAAGTCTGATTTAATTAAATTGCACTTTAACTTGGTGCCACGCAGTCTTCAAAGAACATTTGAGCAGTTTTGATACTTGTTACCTTCAAAAAATATCGGACTGAAAAGAATGTCATAAAATGCCCATCAAATAAAAATAAACTGCTACTGCAGAGACGTAAAACTGTCCAGGAATGAAAGCTTTTTTTTGTTTAATATCCTGTGAACAATAGCCGATAACTTGTCAGCTCTAACTGAATTTACTCCCATATAAAAACAAAAGTTCTAAGTTACCACTTGTAGCTAAAGATAGCAAACATCTCGTGGGAAAGAGTGGTGACGATTCGTCAGCTCTAATTGAATTTACTCTCATGTGAAAAACAAGAGTGTCAAATTACCCTTTGTAACTAAAAAATAAAACTATCTCATTATATTTGCATGCAGCAAGAACAAAACAATCGTCAGCTGCACTTACTATTGTAAATGTTAGAACTGTTTCTAATCTAAATAGTCTTGTTTCCTCTAAAACATGTCCTGAGAATTAGAAGCGACGATTCGTGATCTCTAATTGAATTTACTCCTTGTGAAAAACAAAAGTATCAAGTTACCTTTGTAACTAAAAATAAAAAATATCTCATTGCATTTGCATACTACTAACTCACAAACTGTTTGAAACCTCAAGGCTCATCTTGTTCGTACCATTTTTATTCGCCTATAAGCCGAGACCCCAAACATGAAAGAACTGACGATGGGCTTAAGCTTGTCAAAAAAAATTGGAAAACTCTCGGCTATAAGCCGAGACCAAAGTTTCGCAGAAAAATTTCACCTTTGAAGCGTCCCTTTCAGGAAACATATGTTGGTTGTTGAACAAATGAACACAACCAAATGAATATTCAAAAGTTTATTGTGAACAGCTAGTGAATCAGCAAGAATGTGAATATCAATTGATCCTAACTAGTCTATAAGTACAGCTGAACATAACGAATTTCACCATTCAGACTAAGTCTCAAACAAACTCTTACCGAAATTATCAGTTTACATATCGTCCGTGATTGTATTCATCATTCCAAAAGATTGCCGTACTTCTTACAACATGGCTTTTAAGCTCAAAGTTGTTGCTGAAGCTGAGGCTGTTGAAAACAACTCAGAGATCGCCCGAGATTACGGGATTAGCAAGTTGATGGTTCATCAATGGAGAAGAGACCAGGTGAAGCTTTTCAACGGCAAGCTGAAGATGTCTGCGAAACGAACAACGTTGGGCCGCTTCACTCCAAAGTATCCGGAGCTAGACCAGCAGATGTTGGAATGGTTTTCAGACCAAAGAGAGCAAGGTGAGTACTCATCACTTCATGTCAAATCGGATAAACATTTCCTGTAGATTCAATTGATTTTTTATTATCGAAATCAAAAAAAGTTTTCCCTCGATCTCTTCGCATGAGCGAGTGCACATGAGTTTGTTTGTTGACCTGTGAGAACCAACGCTTGTGATTGGCCAGATTTAGAAACTGTCATAGCAAATTAACAATGCCTGTCAACGCAAAGTAAACAGAACACTTCACTTCGATCACTTCGATTGCTTGAACGTTTATTTATCCTGGATGGTTCTATTTTTCACAGGTATTGCCGTGAGTGGATTAATGCTGCACCTGAAGGCAAAAGAACTGTCCACCAATCCTTTGTTTAAAGCTTCCCTTGGCTGGTACCAGAACTGGAAACGACACCACACAGTAAGCCTTCGAACAAAAACAACACTCGCCCAGCGACTACCTGAAGACCTAGAAGAGAAAATTGTCCAGTTCCACCGGTTTATCATCGCAGCCAGATGATTAACAGATTATCCCCTGTCCCAAATTTACAACATGGAGGAGACGCCAATATGTTTTGAACTTCCTTCAAGCCGAACACTAGAGTTCAGTGGTAGTAGAACTGTGCCTGTTAAATCTTGCAGAGCAGAGAAGCAAAGCTTCACCGTAACTCTTGGCGTCGCTGCAGATGGGGCCAAACTTCCTCCCAAGGTCATCTTTAAAGGCGTCCGGACTCCATGAGACCTCGTCGTCCTAATTCTCTCCGCGTTTCCTTTCACAAAAAAGGATGGATGGATGGATGAACCAGGTGTTCAGCAGTGTATTTACCAGTGTTTGCCGAGGAAACCTCGTAACGAACCGTCGCTACTAGTGTGGGATTCGTTCAGAGCTCACCTAACCGATGCCGTCAAAAGCGATCTCCAACGGCGCAACATCGACGTAGCAGTCATCCCTGGAGGTCTGACCCCCGTTTTGCAGCCCTTGGATAAATGCCTGAATAAGCCGTTTAAAGATCATGTCCGGAAAAAGTACTTGGCATGGATGATCACCGGCCCATTTGAGTTCACCCCGGCAGGAAAGAAGAAGGCGCCAACTAGAAACCTTGTCCTTCAGTGGATTAAAGAAGCATGGCAAGAGATTCCAGAGGAGATGGTAAAGAAGTCTTTTAAGAGCTGTGGAATTTCCAATGCCATGGACGGAACAGAAGACGACGCAATCTACTCTGAGAACTCACAGGAACTCGATGATGATGAAGAAATGGAGGATGAGTTCGAGACGGACAGCGAAGACGAGACTGATGGCGAGTAAACTTTTAGTTGAAAGCTAATAACTATCACACACAAACAGTTCCTTTAGGAGCCACCAATTATGTAAAAGTTCAATGACCAACATTTTATCACTTGTTTTTGTTGTGTTTTACTATAATTTCTTGAAACTGACTTGGCTATAAGCCGAATCGGAAATGTCTATGATGATTTTCACTTTGTTGATGACGCTTCGAAGAAAAAAATTATTCAAAACTCTCAGCTATAAGCCGAACCCCCCTCTTCGGAAAAAAATTCCCAAAACTGAGTAAAATTTTTTGCAAAAATCGCTCGGCTTATAGGCGAATAAATACGGTAACTAAAGTCCTCAGCCTAACCCACAGAAAATGTCGAAGTAAGCCCAATATATGAATACTTCCTACTCTTTTATAGAAGAATAAATATGGCTGTTCTAAACTGTGTCGGGATCAAATCTTCTCACTTACCATTTACCTTTACAACAAGAAATTTGATTGGCTGTTTATAGTAGATCCAATCTGATTGGTGTGACTCATTCATCCATTGACCCATCCATAACATACCTGATGTGCCGACTAAGAGGTATTTTTTACAAAAAAATAAATCAAAAATTCATACAAAATTAGTGAAAATAGCTACAACAATTATTTTTTTGCAGTGGTGATCAGGAGAAAAAGGAAAATTAGCGAAAAAAATTTGGGGGGTTAGTGGCACTTTAAAGCTTTGCGAACAAATGTTAAATTTTGAGAACTAAATCATGAAAATAACAAATTACCGGTAAGAGGTGAAAAAACCATACTTATTTGTAATGTAACGCATAACACCTGACTGGTATGAAGATATAATAAAGCCAAGATTTCTCTCCTTTACTAAGGTTTACCATGAAGTTTGCAAATTCCTATGACTCAGTAGAATAAAATGACAACACAAAAGTTTATACATCATTCTCACTTTAATTTGTGAGAAACTATGACACAAAGCATTTGCCCAGTTTACATACTGGAGAAATGTAATGCTTACAAAATCTAAACATTTGCCGTTTTTATACTAGAGATGCATTATGCGTCTGGATGAGCTTGGGCAAACATTTGTACTTTGTCTGGTTATGCCTCTCCAGTATGAAGACAGGCACGAGACGAATTATGCATCAAGACAAACTATCCTTGGTTATGCGTCTTGAATGACGCATTACGAAAGATAGTTCGTCTGGACGCATAACTTGTCTGTGTGTGTAAAGACAGGCATTAGACGAAGAACGTAAAAAAATAGACTGTGTTATGAAAGAACCAGTGGTTGTATGCAAAGAAAACAACATGGCAGACACAAGTGATAAGGCAAGTGCGAAACTGCAAAATTGACAATGGACAGAAACAGAGCTGAAGTACTTTGCCTTAGTCCTGGCTGTTGTGTCCCGAACTAGTCGGTGCTAGGAAAGGATTTAACCAGATTGAACCAAACAACAACGATAACTTTATTCTGCCATGACAGCTTGTGCACGACCCTACAACCGAGAGGATCTGGGTTCTAATATATTACACCGGGAGGGGATCTGGATCTAATACACAACACTGGCAGACGAGAAACACGAGTTTGGTTAAAAACTAGACACGCTTGCGTTGAAGAAGACCACAAATTAAAGTGTCTTGAAGGATATAAAAAAGGCCTTTGAGAAACACATGTCTTCACAAGAATTTAAAGAAGAAAATGAACGAGAATGTCATGGGTCTAAATCGAACAAGGATTTACCTCCTTTGAGAGTTGATGTTGAAAGGCTTGGAGTCAAGTTTAAGTGGATGAAAGATCAATGGTGTGGATACACTGATCGCATCAAGAAAGGTAGTGGCAAGTCTCCAATTCAAGAGCCAGAGTGGTACAAAATCATTAATCCAATTTTTCTGGCATTCATGGTAATTTGGAAATTGCCTTGAAAGCAAGTGATGTTTTGTCCGATGCGGATTCATATGCAGGCAGCAACGAAGAGTAGACAGATACAAGTCATAGTAGTTATCAGGAAGAGGATGGTGAGGCTGATTTAACTTCAACAAGTGAGAGTGGAACCGAAGGTGCAAAAAGGAAAGCTTTAAAAAATGCATTGGACGTATAACCATTAGATCGCAAGAAAATGAGTAAGAAGTCAGTCCCAGGCCATAAAAGAGATTGCAAAGAGTTTTCACACTCTTGGAGAGTCACAGCAAAAACGTTCTGAAAGGATGATGGAAGCAGACAAAGAAAGGCTTGCTGAATTTCTCGCTTTTCAGAAAGAGCAAACTGAATTGAATAGGCAACATGAGCTGAAGATGCTTGAAATCATCATGAAATATTCAAATCTTCCATCCCAAGGAGTACAACAGCATCCTCAACAACGAACAATGCCTGTCCAGCCTATTGCACCTCTTCAGTATTACAACTCAATGCCATATGGCCATACTCCTCCAACTCATCAAGTGGCCAGTGTTAGCCAAGAAAGCCACATTTTAGCCATGGTTAGCAGGAATGATCAATCATCCATGACCTGGTATTAGGTAGAGGCTACTTAAGGGGCTACTCATGTTTACAGTTTGTCTGGTTGTTTACTTTTGCTTTAGCAGTACACCGTACTCCACATTACCTGACTTAAGGTGGCTCTAAACGGTTTCCAACACTTAGATTTTGATGGGTTGTTATAACCACTCTTCATCACTTGATGCTACAATCATGGTACCTAAAAGCTGCCCAATCATTGGTGAACACGTTGTTATCATTTTCGTGACACAATAGGTTACCATAGCAACAGTATGACCTCCTAAAAACACCCTTAATTATAGCTTTAAGGGTTTATGATTCAAAAACGGCACGGTGCAATTTTTTTATATTATCAAGTTTTGATAAGCATGATAAGACGCCACTTTTGGCAAAGTTTAAAAAAATTCTGTACTTAGGGTTCAGAGCCACCTTAATTTTTCAAAAATTTAAGGTGGATCTGAACCCCATGTACAGAATTTTTTTCAAATTTGGCAAAAGTTTCGTCTTATCATGCTTATCAAAACTTGATAATATAAAAAATTGCACCGTGCCGTTTTTGAATTATAAGCCCCTAAAGCAGTAATTAAGGGTGTTTTTAGGAGGTCATACTGTTGCTATGGTCACCTATTGTGCCACGAAAATGATAACAACGTGTTCACCAATGATTGGGCAGTTTTTTGATACCATGATTATAGCATCAAGTGATAAAGAGTGGTTATAACGACCCATCCAAATATAAGTGCTGGAAACTCTTTTGAGCCACCTAAAGTTGAAATTGGAGTAACACAAATGGATTAAAGGCAAGCAAACTGTCAAGTTAATACCTTATATATAAATAAACATTGTTTCTTATCAGGGATCAACTGTGAAGATTACAATACGTTTTAAGAATGCTTAATTTCAAACTTAAATTTATTAACATTGTATAACCTGTTTGCCATCAAATCTTCTTGGCTTCAAGTAAAGTTCAGTTTCTCAATTTTTGCCTGTGGTATTAGTTTGATCTACAAAATCAAGGAACTGCATTTCTTTCCCCTCTGTTATCCCACAACCAATTGCCAATGGCTTCTGTTGTTGTATTTCCATCTTCAGCTGGGGGATCTCCATTTCTAATCAGATTGAGCTCAATGACCTGAAGCCTCCACCTGGGGTTGCAGGAATCACTTCAGTGGATACAGAGATTATGAAGAACAATGCAAGTCATAATGATGGGGGAAATGTTGTCTAAATGGTAATCTGTTTTTTGTAGAGAATTCTCCACCGCCCTTTCAACATTCCATAGGCATGTTCAGAGACTACTCTGGCAGAGCAAAGTCTCCTGTTAAAATACCTTTGGTTAGTTACCCTTGTTCCCTCTTTGTATGGCTTTAGAAACCAGAAGTGGTTGGGAAAAGCTGAATCACCCACAGTAGTAAATGGAATCTCATCATAAGGGTCCAGATTCAAAGACCTGCTAAGAATCACCTGACCTGATTCAATTTCAGAATAAATACCACAACTTCTTAAAAGCCTAGAGTCATGTGTGGATCCTGGAGCACCCACTGCAGCCCACATAAAACGCTTGTTGTAAACAATGAATCCCATGTTTGTCACAGAATATCTTTTCATGTAACTGTAAAAGTTCTTAAGTTTAGAGCTGACGTAAATATGAAATCCAACCCATGCCCCTACACAAGGAAACTCCCAATTTGCCAGAAAATTTTCCAGTTCTTGACTCCACTCCTGCAGATTTCTTGGCAGGTAAACGAGTCTGTCATACAAACATCCCACAATGGCCTTACAAACATCTTTTTTTGTTGTTTTTTAGAGACTTTAATTGTGATTCACACTACTTACAAACAATGGTACGTCTACTTACACTATTTACCAAAGTAATACAACTACTAAAGTACATTACATTACCAACAAAACGTTTTTGTACAAGTCAGTTACTTACATGCTACTTACAATTCACTTCTTACACTACTTACAAAATACTATGATTACTGATGCTACTTGCATTCATATTAAAGTAATGAGCAACAAAATAAAAGATACATTCACATTAAAATAAAAAGGCAATAAAATAAGATGGGCATAATTAATTATACAAACATCTTGAAAAATGATGTGAGCAGTTGATTCTGCAACCCCAAAGAGATCTCCAACGGTCAAAAACGTACACCATGTGCCAGTCTGTAAAGACATAAAGCCAACTGGGTAGCAAGTGGAGAAGGGTGAAATTTCATGCGAGGGGGCTCCTTCTTGATAAGGTCTTTAATTTTTCCCAGAATATATTCAAAAGTGTCTCAAGACACCCTCAGCCTTTTCTTGAAAGAGGCTTCATCACAGTTTTGGTATCTGTTCGTCCACCAATCTTTGTTTCTCAACTCATCTGGGCCTCGCTTGTTTCTGTTGCCTTTTGTAATCATGATTGCTGACATAGTGGGTTCTGAAGCTTCAGTGTTGAAAACCATATCTCTGATGAAACGTTTCCTTGCCACTTCCTTGTTTATTTTATATTAGCGACTTAAAAACTCATCTTCTGCTCTCCTTTTACGGGAAAACAATTTTACAAGTTGCCACAGGGCCGCCATCTTAAATTTTACCACCAAAAACACTCTAGTCCCCATTCCTTTTTATTTTACCATGCGTAATAGTTTGTATTGTTCGTCTGTTGAAATTCGTCGTTATTTGTCCCGTCTTTCCACTAGACACGTAACATGAGAGATGCATTATCCGTCTGGATGGATAATGCGTCCTCTAGTATAAAAGCGGCCATTGGTGATGAAAATCGAGTGAACAGGAAAACTCTTAAATACACCCAATACTAAAGATATCAGTACTGAAGCAAGTTCATAAGGTCTTCTATGTTGTCTGAAAACATCAGGGCAAAATATTTACTTTTGAGCAAGATATTAGCATTTTTGTAAATCGGAAACACTCTTGTAAGCTGTTTAATTGGAGGTTCTGTGTATTCTACTTACCACCACATGAGGCAAAATCATTTGATTTGGGCAACAAAATGTAAACACTAACTACTTGCCAGACAGTTGATTGTCTGGGCTTCCAACTCCTCCAGTTTGAACACTTTTTGGTGTGCCAAAGCAGAGAAAATTCACTTTCTGTGAGTCGGAAATATATTGTCCACTATGTTATATGTTCATTCATACATCACAGACATCAATTATGGCCAAAACAGGGGAAAATGTTCAGTGCATGCTTCTCTTTTGCTTCGTTCTTTGATTCAATCACTCCATTCTCTCCTTTTAGCTTGGTAACCTTGCCTTTTTCTTCTTGGGGGTTCAACACAAATTATGCATGTGGTATTGCATCATTCACGTGGTATTGCAGCATTTGTGGAGACTTAAAATGGAAATTAAAGGGAATTTTTAAGTTCCCATTGAAGTCAATGAAGAAATTATAGCATCACTGTAGTGAATGCATCAAGTTGCTGCGAAATGTGTTAATTTTGACAAATATTAACGAGTTTTTCCTCTCATTTACCTATCAACCACACCCACATGGAGTTATGGGTAATTTGAATAATTCAGAGAAATCCTCAAGAAATAAGTAAGAAATGCTTTTCAATTGTATTTAGCATAATATCTGATAAAGTTCTGCATCTTAAAAGTGATTGGAGACATTTTTGAAATACTTTTAAAGTTTTACCTATGTTACACAAAAGAGCCTGGTGATCATCCTACAGGTCAGGGAACCCATAAGAAAATTTAAGAAATGTTATATTTTTTTGGTAAAGTCAAACTAAACTCATCCGGAGGACGACTTTTCATATTGTTGTTATCGTCCATACAATTTTTTAGTCGTCTTAGATGACTGGACTACTGTGAATATGGATACCTGGAGATAAGTGAATAAAGATGGTGAATTTTAAGCTTGGAAATGAAACGTGAAAAGTGATTTGATCAACATGACACGAGCGTGGGACAAAGAAAATATCTGGGTTCCTAACAGGAGTTGAACCCGTGACATCTTGAACACTGGGCAGGTGCTCTATCCACTGAGCTGCGAGAGCTCATGGAGAACAAGGTCATTTAACTGAGTTCATATCATGACTTTGACAGTGCTGATCCTAGCAGTATGCAGGACGCCTCATATGAACTCAGTTGAATGACATTGCTCTGCATGAGTTGTCATAGCTCAGTCAATAGAGTGCCCGACCAGTGTTTGGGAGGTCATGGGCTTGATTCCTGTCAGGAACTCAGATTTCTTCTTTGTCCCACGTTTGTGTCATGTTGATCAATTCACCTTTCACATGTCACTTATTCATTCAATCTGTTGATAAACAGTTGAACATAGGGAAATTGTTTTCTCTCTCTTTGACATAGAGGAGGTATTATTTCATTTTAGACAGGACAAATGTGCACAAAACTTATTCAGAACTGAGCAACTTGCTCAAGCAAATTTGAATTGAAACTCACAAGTAACCTGTCAATCATTATTGGAGCATTGCACTGCAATTGTACAGTTCCCATCAAGAAACTTCCATTTAGACTGTAATTAACACCAAAGACCTTCACCTAATTTTCATATAAAGTCAATACATTACAGTATTGTGCAAAAGTAATGAGAGCGAAATGCGCAAATTTCGTCCTTTGTCTCTGTGAACTTTTGAAAGTTTGCACGAAAATTCAAGCGTCTTTTCGCAAAGTCTTGAGCGATATTTCTTTAAAACAAAGGATGAACATTCGTGACATTTTAAAGACCAGAACGACAATTCCCTACCAGAGGGATAATTTTGCTTGCAGTATGCGAAATATCGCAGTACAGTGCGCTGACCAGTATCGAGCCATCAATATATCGTTCTCTTGTGAACAATCACGGTCACATTGAGGCTTTACTCTTCTATAAAATTTGCTGTTGTTAATGTGTTAATCCGTCTTTCATGGCAAAGAACGTAGAGAATTTGAATCCTTTGATCGTTTTCAATGACACGAACTTGCTAACTTAAGCTTTGCCACGTCACCGTGCCAGCAACGCAGGTACAAAAGTCGGACCGCTAGTCCGGGTAAGCTCAGACAAAAGTAAAATTCTTAAAGTGCCACTGAAACGAAATTTTTGTATGTGAGATTTTTGCTTCGTAATAAAGTTTCAACCTTACTTGGAAACACTGCAAACTTTTTTTCGCATACGGTAAGCGAAAACCGCTTTTTCAGCCGTTCGAAGTTGGCTGGTTAAGCCCAAAATTGGCGGCCATTTTGGCGCGGCCAAAACAGCCTAGTGACGTCACTGGTTGTATTACTCTCATGCCGCGCTGAAAATTTAGAGTGATTATGGGAGAAGAGATTACTGTTCGAAGCCCCCCCAAAAAACATCTTAAGGACATCGCAGAGCTGTAAAGCAGATAATAACAGTAGCCTTAGACATGAAGAGGTCGAGAGTCAATCCTGGGGCTTTCCAGTCTATTTAACTGAATATTTGCAGGATATTTTATGTAAGCAAGCAAACAAGTGGGAGTTCTTAGATCGCAAAATGATCGGGACTCTTGGTGAAATGGCCAGCACTCAATTAAACAATATCTACACTCATAAAGTAAAAAAGACATGAAAACAAGAGAAAGCGGCTTTTGAAAATATTATCCAGAGTGCTGCTGCACGAATCGCAGCAACAACGCTTCAAGTTTTCTAGTCGCTTTGCTTCGAGGAAGCCGGACACTTTGTGAGTTTCACAGCGGACAAGATTGTGCCACAGTGACCTTTAGTCCAATTGTATCTGCTACATCCTGCAAGTTATCACAACAGCAAAAATTTAAGAAACCTTCTTCTTTTATATGAGGGAGCGAATTTAAACTATAAAGGTAAACTAAGCTGCCATGACCCTACAGGTATGTTTTCAGGAAACGAGAGAAAGCGTGACAATGTCGGTGGCGAAAGGTCATATATGCAAATTGGTTCAAATTCCGTTTAATGAATCTTCGAAAGGAGTGTAAACTAGCGACGTTTTAACGAATTGTTTTGAACTTGGATACTATTAAATGAAGATCATAGACATAAGTATTGCTAAAGAACTCAAAGTAATCCATCGGCCGTGAAATATTGCGATCGGGAGATACGTGTAAAAGAGAAGTGAAATTCCCGCTTTGTTTACACTGATACGTATGTGACGATAAAGCAAACCCTGCTGCGGATCACAATTTTCAAAGATTCATTTTGTCTACCACAAGAACTTTCACTTATTAGTATCATAAAACGATGCCCTCTGTGTACAAAGAAGTACTCGACTCAAAGCTTGTGGACCATTAATAACTTCGTGATTGTGTGGATGGCTGATGCGCTTACGGCTTTTAATGCTGTATAGTTGCCAAGGATATATTCGAACCTTGTAATAGACCTTAGATTAACGTGAGAATCCAAATTTCAGAACCAGGCTGAAAACAGACGACAAAATATCGTGTTTAGGCTTCAGGATATAAAAGTTACCACAATTGTCTTCGAAATCTCCAATTGAGTACTCAAGATGTTCGAAAAGTATACTGAGCTGTTCTAATCTGTAGCATTTATTTTGGTGAATCTACGCTCTCTGGCGCCCTCCAACGTTTATGATGTGTATTTCCTGTCAAGGCTGGACAGAAATTACAGGGTAGAAAACTAGTAGGTATCGACAATATGAAGAATAAACTTGAATAAATCAAGTGAAAACAAGAGAGGATCTATAGCACTTCTTGCGTGAATACAACCAGTGATGTCACAAGGTCCTTAAACTCGGTTCCAGAGCCCGGACACAGTTTTGCTCCAAAAAGTCGATTTCAACAGCTAAAAAAAGCACTTTCTGTTAGGATTTGACAGAAATAAAGTTCACCATTACTTTAAGCACGTTTGAAACTATAGATTAGTATAATAAAAGAGAGTATGAAAATTTTGTTTCAGTGGCACTTTAATAAGGTCTTTTTGAAGGCCTACTTCACCTCAAACTTCATCCAAAGTGACATCAAATTCAGTGATCGATGGACAAGCAGCAGCTATGTTATTTATCTAAAGCCAGGTCTCCACATGCCCAGTCCCCTCAGCTGTTATCACGTTCGTCACGTTCTTGTCCGCCTGCCATGATGGATAGTATATTATTCGCAACAATCCCTCTTTATTTCACACTCGTAAATAAAAGATGGAGACATGCGACCATGCTTGAGCATGTTGGAAGTGCAAAGAAACGGGGTTAGGGAAGGAAAAGTGCAGAGATGTTTGGATGGCAAGTGCAAAAGGGAAAGACACGGTAACTGGTCGTTTTGCCAACGAGTCGTTTCGCCAACGTCCTACTGGTCAATTCGCCAATGTCTAAATAAAAGTTTCCCTTCACTTGTGTGTTGTCATTTATTTCAATACCTCACCTAGAATTATTTTCCATGCAAGAGCACCTCATTATTTACGATGACAGTTCTCTGCTACGCTACCCATCCCGCTAAGATGTTTTTTGTATGAACACTAACGGAGGGATGAAGCATAACTGATTTATAACAAGATCTGTTAGATCTTATAACCGCGCTTTTAAAATTTAACTGTTTGCTTAACACTACCGTCGGAACGCAGTGCACATTCCAAAGCAGTCATTGATGATTCTTTTCTTACTGTAGACATCACATCACTTGATCAACACAAACTGTATTATTACACCATCAGTGGTAGCCATTGACAAATCTCTGATGACGTAATGGTCTTAATCTTTGTAGAACTTTCTTTGGGATATGTATGGGCATGAACGATATGAATGACACGATAATAATACTATTAACAACAGCTTTCTTTCTTAAAAGTCATGATTAAATTTAATTGGTGTTTTCCACAAGTAAAGGGCTAGCAAAGTAGTCACACAAGTCATATAATTTAATAATAAAACTCTATCCCGACCAATGTATCGATTTTGGTCACTCCAGTGACCACAGATTGAAAACGTGACAGAAAAATGGCGTTACTTTCGACTCTCACCAAATTTGGACAGTGGGATGATCTCATCATTAGCCAATTACAGGCCATTTTTCAGTTCTTTTCGTCATATCCCCCCTTGAGAGAATTTTGCCAAGTTAGCTAATTTAGTATGCAAGCTACCGTAATGGCGGTCACCGTTGACGAAATGTTTATTTGCTCAAAATTGGGGCAAAATCTTTCGGAGATGGAAGTCAGGACATTTGTAAGGATACAGAAAGTAATTTGGGACTGGTTGCTGGCTTCTAAGGCTGAATTTATCCAGAAGTAAGCTGTATTTTCGTTTTCGTGCTGAAAGCCATGCGATGAAATATTATCGGCTTGTTCTGCTTTCTTGTTCTGTTTTTCTCTTGGTCTTTTTTGTAGCCCGCCGAGGCCAGTCTTTCGTCTAAATCAGTTGAAAAAAGTTCGAAAAAGATGTTCCCATTCAAGTTTAAGCTCTCAGGCGCTAATTCTGGAGTTTTTTGGCCGAAACATCGGCTTTGTTATGTTCGTGTTTTTCAGTTGCTATGGGCGACTGTTGCTTCCTTTGTTAGGTCAAGTCTGGGGAGTGAGGTCTCAAAAAAATTCTAATTAATTCTGGTTTTGTTCGATTTCACTGAAATTTTAACACGATAAAGCTGGATTGTTAAGGAATAGATTTACCGCCTGCTGATGTGTGGTAGCTATTAACGCTGAAGTGTTATATTGCTTTGAAGTCAGGGTTTTGAAGAGATTTTTTGCAAAGTGTGGGTTTGGCGTGATTTTGTAATCACAGGTTTTTGTTGATCCCGAAGGAAAAAATATCCGGAAAAGGTCATTTCATCGACGATTCAAACGAATATAAATATGTATATGTTCCAAGCTAAATTTCTGGTGAAAAAATATAATTTTTGACGAGCGCTGGGTTTTTAATTTTTTCCTGCGGAAGTCAGTATTGGAGATGAGATTTATTAATGTTTCAACAGCTTTTGGCAAGTAAACATCACAGGTTACGTGACTCAAAATTTGGCCGGGTGGAAGCTTGGGTCTGGTCGCCGACAAATCTACGAAAAAAAACCACAGGTAAACCATGAACCGCGCTCAGCCCATGGCCGCACGGTTAACAATCAATACAGCCTGAATGCTACTAAAACTGTGAGTTAAAAAGTCTTCAGCTGAGTTAAACAGATCCATAAGAGACTGGCCTGAATGGTTTGATAATAGTTTGGAACCTTTGACAGTAATGTCACAAGGTCGCGCAGAGCCTGGGTTCATTGTGGTTGCACCGTGAGTACTTTCACGAGTAGCATTTCTTGTTCAATGAAAACAGGTTGGCAAACAGACCATTTGAGCTTGCGAGCTTTGACTGTAACAAACAAAGTGATATCAGCTTTCTCTGGAAATGAGCAAGGTAAGTTTGTGAGAAAAGGCTTTGAGATATTACCATCACTCACAATGATATTCACGCTTTCATTGCGCACATTCTTGTTTAGCTCTGGCTTAATTCATCTTACTACTGGGAATCGATGGGAAGCTTAAGGAACAGCGAATTTTTGCTAGAAAGTTCGAAGGAAAATTCGAGGAGAGCGAATTTTCACTCGAAAAATCGGGCCAAATTATCAGTAGACACGAATTACTACTTGAAAATTCATGTCAACTAAAACAATGGGCAGTGGGAAAATTTGTTGAATTTTCTACAAGCTTTCGCGTTGAACAAAACTTTGCCATTTTTCGTTGAAAAGCCCCGAAATTTGCAAATTTTGTCGAATTACGCTCTCATTACTTTTGCACAATACTCTATTTACTCAAACAAAACACAATTAACTCTCTTAAACTGTTTGTGAATGCTGCCACTTCATGCTCACCTGAGGGTAGTCACAGTATTGTTCATCAGGATCAAGGCCAATGTAAGAAGAATGAGATTCATTACACCGATCTGCACCTCTTGTTAACTCTTGTCTATCCAGATTACAACCAAACTACAAAAACAAACAAAAGATTCTTCATTCCTTTGTTGTGATAAAAACACTTTCAGCATTGACTGTTGTTGAGGATCATGGAGCCATGTATGTACATGAAGTTAACTGTTACAAATGATCTTGCATGAATGTCTGATGCTGTGTTTTCAAGAGAGGTTACTATGGCTACTGCTCCCTGAGGGTGCATAACTTAACTGCCATTATTCTAGAGCAGATCCAAGGGCAGGGCTGGAAATAACAGTCGGTCATCATACATTGTGCGACCAAATTATAACTATGTCCGGCCAATTTCATATTATGATCGGACATGATGTCCGACCATTTCACCAACACCTAGGTATTGTCCATCCATAAAATTTAGTTAAATACATTCTTACAGTGTAAAAGGCTACCATAATGGTGACTACGTTTCTCTGTGTTATTTTCTCAGACATTATGTCCTTCCAGAAATACAGTCAAAGATCTGTGCTTCTATGACATTCAATATAAGAAAAAAAGAAAAGCAATCTATCCTTTTGCTTTGCTGTAAAGGGATTCCCTCACATCGGAAAACATGCAAATGGCTGATTGTGTTTAAAATCACCCTATAATGCATTGCAAACCCTTGAGTATTAAGTATATCATGTATGCCTACCGATTGTGTCTCTTGGAATGCATGAATCTTTTATAGACATTACATTAGCTATGTATACAAAATTGGCGGCCAAAAAAGTCTTAGGAATTTTTTCGTTACAGATTTTATGCATTGAGGTCTTTTCTGAATAAAATTCCTACTTGATTTTTATCACTTAGTTGCCAAATGGCTACTCAATAATTTCTTAAATTTTGGGTCCTTGACTCTGACAGTTTCAGCCATATCCTACACCGACAAGTCCACAAGTACATTTTTCCTAAAATGATTATATAGATTTGCAGATCCATCTCCCCTGTTAAAAATCCTAAAATAATCTCACGATATTCTAAAGAGAGGTAAACGCAACTATTAAGTTTATTTAAATTTTTTTCACATATCTCATTCCAAAAGGAATTAGAAAAAGAACAGTCAAAGAAAATATGAGAGACGGTCTCAGTAGTCTGATGACAGAAGGAACAGCTGGGGTCAGAAATATAGCCTATCTTACAAAGTAATTCATTTGTATATAGAATAGAATTCAGCACTTTATTCTGAAAAGAACGTACATAAGGTTCATTTGCAACTCTCAGTGGCATCATGAATGCCTCCAAAAGTTGCTTATCCTCTAGATTAAATTCTTCTCTCAACTTAGCCCATTTATTTGGTTTTTCATTTTTTTGCCTTATAAGAAGATGATAATAATCACGACACTTAAATTTTTCTAAATCAAGGATATTCTCGAAGTTGGGCTCATGAACATGCAGTTTCAGTGGAACTGATTGCCTTAGACCTGTCCATACTAAGAAGTTGGGGTTCTTCAGTCCTGCACCCCTGACGACACTGAAAGACTCAATACTTGTCATCTCATAAAGCAGATGAGTTGTGTATATGATATCATTATAAAAGAAATGTTTATAGAAGACACTTTTGCTGTCAATCCTTATTTCTTTGTTGTTCCATAATGTATACCTATGTATATTTTCGGGATCCTTGACTTCTCTTAATTTTGACCACCAATCCTATAGTTCTCGATAGAAAGTTGCTCAGATTGTTACTCGTTTGATATCGTAATTGCACTGAATTAAAAATAAACCCCCCTTCGTTCACCAAAAGATGATCAAGATAAGACTTCCAGAAACCAAAGTAATCTGGGTCGACTATTCGTTTTAACCAGCCTAGCCTCAAAGCCTTAACCATACTATCATAATCTAACATTTTAAGGCCACCTTGGTCATAGGGTGCAAATATTGAAAGTTGCATAACCTTGTCGTTACCATTCCACAAAAATCAAAAAATCAGACTATTGAATTCTTTTATGACTTCATACGGAGTACATATCACCGACCTAGGATAGATCATTTTTGGAAATAAAAGTGTTTTTAATTAATAATATTTACCTTACCATAAATATTTTTCCTGTACTTGCCAAATAAAGCACTCTTCAGAAATCACTCACTGTTAGCCGTTCATGTATGCACCCTAGAGTCAACTTTGGTCAGGAGCCTTTACCTCCCATACTAAGCCTAAGTCACAGTATTTTTACAGACCGGTCTATTTTTAGTTCTGGTCTATATGAGCACAAATTGGTAAGGAGAAAAATTGCGATCTCAGGTGGACATGTTGACCTAATCTTCTGGTGAAATTATAAAGTCTGTGCTTGCGATTGGTCACTGAGGTTCCTGTGGGAGGTCTCAATTCACGCTGAATGCAAACTAAAAATAGATGGGTCTGTAAAAAGGCTGGGACAGGAATGATTGGGGTAGTTGCACACTCCTAGTGATGGGCTCCTGGTTTTAAGGGATACAGTCAGCTGGAGCACATGCACATTAGATACCATTTCATAGCTAATTTGCATATCACAGAGACATGATCCATACTGTTTTTAACCAATTATGATAAAAATAATATCATAGGTTGAGCAAAAGCACACTCAAAAAACAGGCTTTTCAGTAAACGATTGAAAATCAAGCAAAACACTGTGAAGATTGAAGCGGATTTCTAGATGTACTTTGATTTCAGGTTGAGGTGAACTTTTTTCAAAGTGAGAAAACTAGTGTCCAGGTCATCACGGTTTCAAAGCTGACTGTGTCCCTTTAACGGTAGCATTCAATAGAAAATTACGTTTGCTTGAAGAACATATAATCAGGAGATAACCAGGAGAGATCGGGGCAGTTATCTTGTACAGTACCACCTCAAAATATTTACCCATTAGGACGTGGTAAAACCTTGTCTTCACCAAAGTGTTCTGCCCTGAATTCACCGCGGTGGGATGAATTCGCCAACCTTGTCCTGGACAGACATGACCGAACACTGTGGCTAGCAAGACGTGGTATACCGCGGTGAAGAAACAATAGAAGCTAATTTCTTTTGTTAAAATGTGTTTACTTTATACTGATTACTCTTACACGTGAAACGTCAACTTGGGCATCCAGCGTCTACGCCTTTTTCGTTGACAAAATGTCGTAGTACTGGTTGTAAAATGCACAAGCATGCCAGAAGTTACGAAATACTCCTCTATCAGAATCTTGTTAATTTACTTGGTGTATTCCTCTTTTTTTCAAAATACTCATATTTCATTAACGTTCAAAACAAACAACGTGATGCAAGGTCGCTTTTGTCACAGAACCGTTCTGTTTCCAGTAATTTGACGGTATTGCTCAGAAGATGTCAAGGTATTTGTTGTTTCTTTCACTTTTGCCACACAAAATTGACTAAGAAGACACTAAAACATTTCACTAATTCACCACATTTCCAACCCTCGTGCACACTAGCAATTTATTTTTTAAGCGATGATGTCACAAATTGTGACGTCATCAGTTTATGCTGGCACACAACATTCCTTTGAATGGGCACCGCATATTTGCACTTATGTCGCGCATGATTCACCCCTCTGTGGAAGGGAAATACACTCCAGGAGGAAGTAAATAAGCATTGTGTGAGCATTGTATGAGCACTGAGATATCTGAATTTAACTTATGTGTGTGGGACACGCGATAGGTCAAGGGTCTACATTAAACTTACGTATTGGTGAGCGTTGTTTAGGGCTGAACTAAACATATCTGTGGGCTGAAATAGTGGTGAAATTGAACTAGAATTGAAGAAGAGCATTGAAGAAGTTCGCTATGAAAGCAGTTGAGATAGCAGAAAGCAATGGAGAATAGTGTTACGAAAAGGTGAGCTAGTTGAAGGTTTTGTCTTTATCAGAACTGGTTAATGTAGCTTAGATTATGGTCTCTTTAATGCATTACAGAGCCACGGTTGGGTTACACAACATTTACATGAAAGCCAAAGAATACTCATGTCGTAAGAGGGAAGTTCTGGTTTATGCTGTTATTTACGTTTTACCTGGAGGCGACACAATGTATCTTTCAACTTTAAAAAAAAGTAATTCGCTGAAGAACTAATCCTTTTGCTGTAATGAAAATAGCTTAATATATAGATTTAGCCAAGCCTAAAAGCGGAGCTCTGGGCCGGGTTGTTCAAAGCCCGATTAAGCTAACCCAGGATATGCGAGAATTTTGATTTGAGTTTTGTAACTTTAAAGTGAGGTTTTCCATTTCTGTTGTTTGGCCTTCTGTTTTGGGGTTGAATAATCTCAAGGTCCTCAAAATACACACAAAATAAAGAAAAATTATACTTCAGTTAACTTTTATAATCCTGGGTTAGCGTTAACCGGCTTCCGAACAACCAGGCCAACAAGTTAACCTGAGATGACCCTGCGATCCAATCGAAAACCAGCACTTGGTCAGCGGTCAACTTAAAAAAAAAAAATGTGACCTCGATGAGCTCTAAACTTAAGCCTGTGATATGGTCACATGATACTAGTCAGCGGATACGTTGTTTTGACAGATGTCAATTGACCATAACATGGCTGTCCAATATCAAAGAGGGATGCTACAAACTGAGGGTGCATGTCTCTGTCAGCCTATTAGCTGGAGTATGGCCGCCATCTTGCGTGACTCCATTGTTGTCGCCATCGTGCGTATGTGCCCACGAGCAATACCGCTAGCCATGATAACCATGAGAAAATCAATTCATGGGCTTTTCTTTCCCGTATGGGTATGGGGCTCTGCTTCACGACCCTTTGGGCCGCTGGAGCTCTGCTACAACTGTCACGCATGATAAGAGCACAAATTAGGTTTGGTTTGTGAAAAATAACTAGAAGAGTCTAGAAGACGTGATTTAACCTCAGGATTTCCAGCTCAAAAACATTCACAATGGAAAACAGGTTATTTTTGTCATAAAACAGAAGGTTTACAATTCAAGTTACAATACATTTGCAGGTTTTAGTTTTTTGTAAAGTTTTGCAAATGTGGTATTTTAAATTTTCTCTCAACGGAAGAGTGGTTGTGATTAAACAATAGATAATGGTTTTGTCGGTGGTAAATCAATAGGAAGGTTCATTAAAAACAGGTATAAGGTTAAAACAACAAATCAATTTCCAGTGAGGTAATTAGCCTTGTCTAATGTCTGTTATTTTAAGGTAAGGTGTTGATTTCAGAGAGAAACAATGAAAATACTGTTTGTTGTTTCTAAGTTTATCCTTCGCAGCTGTCTTTTGCAGTTTGTAGGATCCTCGGAGTGTCTTTAATTTAAGGTTACAGTATACCTTCGGGTTGGCAATTTTCTTCAAATTTGGATTTTTGGGTCAAAATAGAGGTCAAAGAATAATCTCTAATTTCTGAAAAAAATTTTTGAAAAAGGCTAAATATTGGCGGAGAAATGGTGGTTTTACGTTTTCACCGGAAGTAAAAGTTTACCTCTTGATTGACAGCCCTATGGCGCGTATGCAATCAGCCGAGACGATTTTCGCGGAAATTACCTATATGGATGTCACGAATTGACTACTCAGTTGATCAGCATTGTTGTTCTGACTACCCAGCATTTTTGATATTAGGCGTGTCTCTATTAAGTTATAAGTAAACATAGACCACGTTTAAACCATGGACCGGTTCCAAAAAGCGAAAACAGCGAAGAACGAATGAAAATACATCAATGAGTGAAGAAGCGAAAGTTCGCCACGTGGATGAAGCTATAGTTATCGTATAAGGCGGGCAAATATTCGTGGTGAGAGAAAAGAAAGGTTCTGTAAAAATTTCGGAACTTGACAGCAATAACAGGGATGCTGACAGAGACTCTTCTGATGAGTCCGATATCGACGAATCGTCGGACTCATTGAGACCATTTGAAATATTATCCATGCAGTTGCTCACACGCAGTTGCTCTCCGCGCTGTCTTTTGTTTGTTTCCTTCGCTCAGCCACTCTAGCGTTCGTATCCTTTTTAGTCTTCCCCATTTTGCCAGACCAGCTTCAAGAAATACCGAGCTACAGAAAAATTATCTCTCTGCCTTCGGTTCCTTGAGCGCATTGCGAAACACAAGAGTGTTTTAGAGATTCGCGCGTAAATTTCACCAGGAGGTTAACGGTAGTAAACTTTCCCTGCACTGATTGGGTTAGTTACCTGAGAACCCAGTTGAAGGCATTTGTGGGCGGAGTTTGTTCGCGAAGCAGAAAATTTTTCTTAGCGCTGTTTTCTCGAATAAATTTTTTCACTTGAAGCAGACACTTTAAAGAGTTATAACTCAAAGGAAATTTGTTCAATTGCTCTTAAATTTGGACAGTGGCTAGTTTAACATATAAACTACAAAAGCGTGTCTGGGAATTGTTAATTTCGAAATACTTTTTCTTCGAGAGCGATTTTTGTACGATCACTCCACATTTTTTTAATCCTATTTCGCAAATGTTCTGTAACTTTTTACTGCAATCGAATATGCCAAAACACAGACAAGCTTTTTAAGCGCTTTGGGCCCTGAAACCGAGGAAAAAATTAAATCGGCGAAAAACAAAATTCGCTTTGACTTGTAGCTTTCGAAAGGTGATTCGGGCGCTCGCACTTAGTGGTCGTGAAAAATTCGACAATTCATTTTCTTTCAAAATTGTTGGTATAGTTTGATAGCCAGCTCCATAAGCTTTAATTTGATATAGGGGTTTAGTTATCTACAGCTTAAACTGCACGCGCTACATCGCTTGCGCGCGAGACACCCCTGAAGGTATACTGTAACCTTAAGCGTTTAAAAGAGGATTTTTATTGCGGATTGTGCTTTATGCAATATCGGATAAATTTGCGCTCACCAGCAAACTGATAATACAAACAACATTGTCTATACATGCAACTTTAGATCTACAAGCGAGTTGTATGCGCGATAGGTCAAGGGTCAACATTAAATTTATGTTTTGGTGAGCGCTGTTTAGCCCAGACTTTTTGCAGTCTTGAGATGAATTCAATTGAATGAGCACTGTCAGAGCAGTGTATGAGCACTGAAATATCTGAACTAAACTTATTTGTGAACTGAAATAAACTGTATTGGTGATTTCTCTTAGGGACATCTATCACAATATTCTTTTACATTGTATTATTTCATAAAAATTTTTTAAGTCTCTTCGCCAGTCATTTTGAAAAGTAAACAAAAGAGAAAATGGTGAATTGCATTATTCAGCTCAAAGAGGAACAATTGAACAAAGGGAACAAGTAAGCTTGCAATGCAAGATATCACTTGGATTCTCAAAACTCAACCAGTATGCAAAGCTAGTTACAATACAGCTACTTCCCACACAAGTTGTACCTTACTTTTACTTTTAAGTAAGTTTAGCCATCAGCCTGTCTGTTTATGTTCCAATTTTCTTGGAACAATTTTAGAAATTGCACATACACGTCGTTACTTCTGCATGCATTGCATGCCGTTTATTTTTATATCTGGGATTCCAGGATATCCAAACACGCAGTTTGCATTCTGTGGTTCGTTTCTATCTCGCTGTAAACGTTACATTGATCGCGACCTCAATGTCAAATTCAGAGCAAACTGATAAAAGTTTCTATAGAGCGGATGAGAATTAATAATTATAAACAACTTCTGGCAGAAACCTGTCGGTATTTCACCCACTTGCCTCTTGTCTCATTGTCGGTGGAAATATTATTATTCCTCCCAAGGTAACCATGCTGCGATTTAACTTGTTCAATAATTTACGTTTTCATTGTCAGGAGCATAGATGATAGATCACGACATACAGCTTTTTACTAGTATTTGCTCATGAATGAAATTTGAGCCACTTGCTCAACTCATTGCTTAGCACCTGACGAAAATCTTCCCACGAATACTGACCACTGAACAATTCCCGAACAACTTTAGCAATCTTCACATTTGATTTATAAAACGAGAGCAACCTCAGCTGTGTGTATTCTGACGTTCGAAACATTCTCATGATCGATGCAAACTTCACATAAACAACTCTCAACGCGAAGTTTTGTGTGAATGAGACTACAAAAACGTGACATCTCATGTGACACAAGTTTGAACACGTGAAAGTTGTAAAACTGTAATGTCGCTCGTTGCTTCAATTTTTTGTTGTTTCAATTTTTTGCTTGTTTGTTTGTTGTTGTTGCTCTTCTTTTTAAATGCTTGTTTTTACATAATCTCCACAATGGCTGTAGTTTTTAATGTAAATTTTTTAGTATTTAAAGTACAATTTTATGAATAGCTGTATTTTATATGTAAATGCTGTAATATGTAAACACCAGTGATTCAGTGATCACTGATTGGCCTTTCAGGTTAAATAAAGTCTTTTATTTATTTTTGCTTCTCGACTATGAATTCTGGACTCTGAGGAAAATTTATTATTTGGAGCAAACTCTTATTTTGAGGAGTATTTTTACGTAAATTTTCGCGTCAAAGATGAAAATGCTTATAGCAAACAGGCCGGCATGACGCTTTAGTATTCGTACACGACAGCGAAGACAGTGAACTATTTATTTATGTTGATACATCATAGTGTCGTATCTTGACTTAAACTGAAATGTAGAGACGCTGTAATAGCATATAACTCAATATTTACAATGGATTCTTGAGAAGTTAACAATGCTACAGCAGGGCCTTTTTGTAATATCAGGGACACCTGATTTATCTCCGGAACATGAAAGATGGCATTGTAAAGTTAATGAATTGAAACAAAAGGTATGTTAGCCTATTCAACTCTACCGTGTCTTACTGTTTACCACGGTATTGTATGCCGCAGCAAACCTAGGTAAAACCTCGGTAAAATTTCAGGGCGAGAATGCGGTGTTAATCTGCGAATCGGCCGCAGCAAAACCTGGATAAAATTAATGAGTAACTACTTTCAGGCAGTACTGCAGATAAAGTCATCTAATCATCATAAATGAAAAATAAATCAAATTTAAATACAATTTTGAACGATTTGTATTGAAAATCTTCACAGTATGCTAATAAATTTTATTATGCTACTTACTTATGCAAATCAATTATTCAAATCAATGTCTGGCCAAATTGATAAGATGTCTGACCAAAATGGAGATTTGAAAGGACACATGTCATGTTAAAGAAGAAAAATTATTTCCAGCACTGAATGGGGGTTTGGTTGAACCCCCTAATTGAAAAAAAGCAGACATAACAAAATGCTGGCTTGGCCTCAGAATACTGGAAATCATATTTCCCAGGACCTCAATTTTCTGAGGGAGAATGCTCCCTGGACCACAGTATTCAGAGCTAATTAACTAATTAAGTAGATAGCATACATGTAGAATGGACAGTTTGAGCTTTTATTGGAAAGCAAGTGTTATAATATATACAAGTATTCTGGTAGAAATATTAGGCAGCATCTACACTACGCTGGATAAATTTGAAAGTGAAGGGGAGAAGTCAAATTATTTTTTATTCTACTTGTTTTTAATTTCATGTGCTTCTCTTCAAAGTGATTTTTTTGGAGTTAGGCAAGAGGCAGTTTAACATTCAAGGAGTCAAACACAACCTTTGACGGATTGAAAACATTGATTCAAGGATACCCAGCGCATGATTCAGGAAATAGCAAGCGAGCACATGACCATGAAAGTGATCAAAACTAAGAAGATTCCAAGCAGGTCAGACGGGTTTATCACATTCAAACATGTCAGAGAATGACATCCATTTTGAGGTTCAAGTGTTGCAATGTCGTACAGAAAAACATTAGTCCAATGCTGAACCAAGGTCATTGTCCTTCAAAGACAATTTGAGAGATCAATTTGCAGCTTAGCAAATACTGCAAAAAGGCTGTGATGACAAGCCAAACTCTCCTAAATTATAAAGCTTTGTAGATAAATAGTGGCAGCCAAGGTAAACATCTGTCATGGAAACACAAGGTAAACTGAGCTGTGAAAGTCACAACTGTTTCAGCTTGTAGAATATAATGCAACAAATGAATGTAACATCGTGAAGAAGATTAATGTTACATCACCACATATGCACAGCAATTTTTAAAAAAATGACAGCAAGGTTTTCCTCTTTTTCCAATCTGCCAACAACAAAATCCAACTTCAGCTTTTCATAATGGTTTTTTGAATTGCTCCACATGGAATAATGTAAGTATACAAAAAGATTTAAGTCCCAATTGCATCACATTGCTTTGGGTGTCTTATAGGAAAATACCTACAGAACAATTTACATGAAAATGGGAAGTCCTTGATTTAATATTGCCTACCAGTGACCTCTGGATTAATGTTGCGGTAAATGTGAAGAACAGCTCCAAAAAGATACTGTCAGTCATATGTCAGCTGACTGTAGGCCATTTGTCTGTTAATTGTCAGCCAACTGTTGACAAACTGCAGGCTGTTTGTTGGCCCACAGTAAGCCATTTTGTTAGCCAACAGCACCTGACATTTGGCAGCCAGTTTCCCTCAATCTCTACATATTGGATATTGGATATATAACTAGTGTACTTTGTACTTATTTCACCTCATGTATTATATTGTTCACTGAAAAACCTTTTAAGGAGTGTACAATAAAATTTTATCTTTATCTTATCTTATCTTATATTTTGTTGCTATTGATTAATCAGACATACAGGAAGTATACCATGGTTCTGGAAAGCATTAAAGGGCAATTGATTGCTTGGCTTTCTGGTTGGCTCTCCGCTAGTTTGTTCTCACAATGTGGATTCAACAAACCTACTCTAGTGCACAAGCAGGATATTTGTGATAACTTAAAATATTACAGCCTTCCAAGTTCTAAAAGTCACTGCTAAACCCTTGTTGTAAGTTACAGGATTGTGTGGGAAAATGTAATGGATGACAAAAATACTGTCCATGAGTACAATGTAATGACTGCTGGATACGTCAGATTTGGTTGTACTTACAAAATTTCCTATAGCCGCAATGTAAAGTGTCAGAACTAATACAGTTGCTACCACTCTGCAACTAGTTTGAGATGCAACAAGTTTACTTGAAATGTTCCTCAAAACACGTGGTGCATTCTAGTGAATGAAACAAAAAGGAATGTTTAGTTACAACAGAAAAACCACACACTACCTGCAAGCTACAGAAGAATAAAGAGCAATTAATTCCTTCCACTTACTGTTCAGTTTATTTAGTAGAGTGAACTAAACATTAACATGAATGGTGTTGTACATAATCATTAACCATATTTTTGAACACATTTTGGAGTAATAGATGAGATTTCAAATATAAGACAGGGCTAAAAAAAAAAACCCTGTCTGCTCGTCCGTGACAAGTATGTTTTCCTCTTGGGCAAGTAACTTTCTCTCCTCACTAGCCCCATGGGCAAGAGCCCAGGCAAGTCGTCACCCGCCTAAATTTTTGATAACAAGTTTGAAATGAGGAAATTTTAGGCACATGGGTAGTGTAAGGATGAAGCTTGACTAAAATTCCAAATTAAAGCAATATTTGGTTGATTGCGTAACACCTGTTCACAGTTCAGAAATGGTTACCTAGCATGGGATCAAAATTTGCCTCGAGCAAATTTCCTTCCATGACTAAAAATTTATTTACCAGTTTCGCTGTATAAAATCAAACTCAACATAATTGTATCACAACTGTAGAAGCTGAATAGGAAAAGAAGCCGTATATTTCTACCACGAAAAAAGAAGCCACTGTCAACAACTAAATAACTAGGTCCCTGTGACAATCTTTGGCAAAACATACAAGTTTTCTGGTAGAAATATAAGGCAGCATCTACACTACACTAGAGAAACTTGAAACTGAACGGGAGAAGTCAAATAATTTTTATTCTACTTGCTTTTTAATTTCACGTGCTGCAAGAGGCAGTTCAACTTTCGAGGAGTCGAACACAACCTTTGACGGATTGAAAACATTGATTCAAGAATACCCAGTGCATAATTCAGGAAATAGCAAGCCATTACATAACCATGAAAGTGATCAACACTAAGAAGATTCCAAGCAGGTCAGACAGGTTTCTCACATTCAAATATGCCAGAGAATGACCCATTTTGGGGTTCATGTATTATTAATGAGTTTGAAAACCTGGGCAAGCAGGGAAGTCCCCCAGGCAAGCAACATTTCAGAGTTACTTGCCCAAAGGGCAAGCTGGAATTCAAGTATTTTTCGAGCTACACAATATTTACTTACCACACACTTCTCAGCTACAACTAACAAGAAAACAACACCACCAACAAGAAAGGTGCAAGCAAAAAGAGCCATGGTCACATACGTTCTGAGAATAAACAAACCAACAATAATTTATCAGTAGATTTAGAAATACCTAAGTAATCTAAACATAAACATTGTTCTCTGTAGGCACTGGAATCCAAGAAAAATATTGCTGTTTAGTAGTCCTCGGTTTATTGAGGGGGACATTGTGGGGCACCCAATACCGCAATACCGCATTTAGATCCCTTTTTTATTGGTCACACTCACTAAAGTTGCATCCATCTAGCGTGTTTATTTATCTCAAGCACGTATGCATTATACATCCCTGCATTTTGGTCATTTTGGTAGTTTGAGGGTGAAGTTATTCGCAACTTGCTTACTATTCACGGAAGGAAAACTGCATTTGTTCAACCTTCTGGTGGGTGAATACAAAACAAAAAGCATGGAGTGAAGTGAGAGCTCTTGTAATGGATAAAAATCCTCTTACCTTTAACCAGTTTCCTAGTTTTCTCATCACGTATAGGCACCACCTTTTCCCACCCTACCTCCAGTGAGGGAAAAGCCCTGGGAACAAGGCCAGTTTATAAGCTGCCGAAGCTAGCAAGTCACCCGTTATGTTTTTTTCAGTACAATAAACAGTTGTTGAAATGAATAACTCTTCCCAGGGTTGGGCCATACTGTCAGCCAAAAGGATGAATCAAAGGGCTCTATGAGCCAACTCATTCATGCTCTTAGCATGAAATGATTAAGTGTTTACTGTGTATTATAGTGTTTATTAATGTTCATGGCACATCAATAAGCGTCAAGCTTCTACCTGACATGTATCTTAGCTATCAGCAGGCTTACCATTGACTGGTTGATTGGGTAAATGAATCATTTGCTGTACAATAGATTAGGACAATATAGCATTGTTCTGTGTTCTGTTATCAAGCATTTGTGTTCATTGTTCAGCAAATTAAATGTTGTGTTGTCAATATGAAGTGAAAGCCTTATTTTCACTGTTTGCTTGTTACAGTTTATGTATGGTAATTTATTCAAAGAAAATGCAAGTGATTAGTGCAACATTTGTCAGAACTGACCTTGAGAAAGCTTTTGTAACTGTTTTATACATGTACCATGTTACAAAAAACACAGGTCAAAATTAATGGTGAATATTCTATATCATATGCATTATATGTAGCCTATTTTGTTATTTTAGTGGAATGCACGGTGTGAAGCAGATAAATAGATAGACACCTTTTTTTAAAAGTAAAAATCCAAGGGTAAAAATTTCAGGGTAGTCCCTTCAGGGAGCTTACAAAGCACCTCTGCTATCAATAGGAGCCCTGAAGCTATTTTCTCTTGGGTTTTTATTGAGGCTTGTGCCACTTGTGGTCCATTAAATACATATTATCATGTCATGATATTCAAATGCACAATGTCTTGTTCACAGCATTCCAGAAATGTGGGTTGTTTATCATTTACACAGAAAAATCAGCTTGTCAACAATTTGAGCAAATGGTAAGCAAAAATGCTAGATGGCAAGTTCTGTTCAGATTGGCTATTAACCATTTCCTCAAAAAACTCCAATTTAATAAAAGTTTAACCTGATCATAATTCCAAGATGGCAGTGAAGAAGTTTCACAACAAAGATATTAGGTAGTCTGACAGTTTATTAACAGTCTTGATTTCTGGTGGTGGAAATTTTTCAACACACCATTTCAGTGTCTATTAATCCTGGTTGTAGTGGTATTATTTGTAACAATATGTTTTATATTTATATTTTAATGAATACGAGACAGTCTTAATGACTATGTCAATATCTAAGTTGAGTTGGTTGAAGCTGTGATAGTGAGCTACCTGTACATCAGTTATCCATTAATAAAGTCAAAAGTGTGCAAGCTTGGTTTTCAAAGGAAGCTTCTTGTCTGATGAAGTCAGTTTACGAAGAAAATCCACCCTGCACCCGAAGCATTTATCATTGAAGTTCTTGAGTCATCATTGTCATTCATTTGACTGTATCATTGTTTAAAATAATAACTAATTGTTTTTTTTTATTAAATAACTATTATGGGTAGCCAGGAATAATCCAACAGATGTAACATTAACTGCTGCCCCTGAAATTCAATTGATAAAAAATGTTAAGATAAAAATAAAAATAATTTGGAAGTCACCAGAAATAGGGCACATCCCTGTTTAGTCGACTCAGGCCTAGCTGGACAGGATTTTAAGAAAGCAAACACACTGCAGATAACTCTGATCAACTCCGTTTCCAACAATCTAAGATATAGGCATTGAATTGATTATTCACCTGCATTTTGATCCCATTTGGGTGACAGTCATGGTTACCAAATGTCACACAGCTTATAAGATTGTCAGTTTGTGTTTCATGGTTAGATTCATTAATTCACCTCATCGATCCGGGCCTGTACATGTGTAACACACAAGCGATGATAATCAGCAAGGAAGTACAGTTTCTTCTTTATGAAATTCAGGACATCATCTATTATTTGACTTGAGGCCATTATTATTTAACAAACAAAGAAGCCTAAGCTGTGTATTACACTTTGATAAGACACAATGGGCATTTGAGAACACATGGGAAATGTAGAAAACACGAGCCACAGGCGTAACCCGTAAACACTGACCCCTGGTCTGCAGACCCCCGCTATGGGCCAGGTCTGCAGACTACCCTATGGACCAGTCCATGGACTACCCAGGGCCCAAAGTTAGCGACCAACTGGTCGCATATGTGACTAGACTTTTGGCTGTGCACCTAATAAATCATGTGTGGTCGCACCACTGTGCCTTAAAAGCCAAAGTACAGTGCGATTTCTCTAGTGCTTACTCACCTGACTATACTAACGTACTCCGATTAATAAATATAAACATCAACATAGATGTAACACAACCAGGCACCAAAAAATAAAGTTGCACCATTTTCCTTTCATTGGTGTGTGTTCTATTCATCATCTTTAAGCATAATTTCCCAGTGGATTCTCCGAACTCAAGCGTTCATTTCTTCCCTACGTTCTGTGTTGTAAACAACTCTGCTGACACATGCAAATGAAGGAATGAAGCACGTGCTTCTGGCACAATCAATGATCATGTCAAAGTTTTAGTTCGAAGGTCAAGGGAGTCAAGAGCATGTCTAAAAAAACCCAATCTGGATTAAGGGCCTTTTTTTCTTCAAGGTAAGAAAATCAGTAAATTAACAATTAGTTAATATATCACAGTTAAGTCATTCTGCAATCAACAAATTCATAAAACATTACTTTTGTTCTCTTGTGACATGCTCATTTGCATGACAATAACTTCTTATAAACAGCCGCCTTTTGCCTTCAAATATAAATACAGAGAGTACATCCTCAAACAATCCCACATGTACTTCATCAGTCAGCGAGAATGAGGATGAGCCAGCGACTAAGAAAAGAAAGGCATATAAATTTCAGAGATCATGGTTGCAGGAATTTGCGTGGCTAGAGTGGGATTTGGAAAAGTTGACGTAAAAAACAATAGTTTTGTCACTATCTTTTGGTTCAAGTAAAGTAATCAGCAGAGCCTGAAAAGAAAAAACACAGGTCTGAAATAAAATAACATGCTGAACTAAAGATGACTAATAAATGTCTTAAAGCTATTACTTTCTGTTTTTACTGGGGCTTCTGTAAAGCTAGCCCAAGTCAGAAAATGCAGATCGTTCTTTTTCTTGGTTGCAAAATGGGGGTCATAGTGCCAGGCAGTCCTAACAGAAAGTGTGGAAACTGTGGATGAGAATTAAATTGTGTGCTCGTTCTTCGCGAACAACAGTTACAGAATGCTGCGTTTTGTAAAGAAAGCTTTGTTTTCCCTTGTCTGACATACAAAAATGTCCAGCGTTTTCGGAACAGGCCAGTCCACAAATTCTGTGGCTTGAAAGCTAGCCAAATGAGCAAAGTTCGAGCTAGTTCTCACGAATACCCAGATGTTGGAAAAAATCAATCTTCGTGAACAGAATTTCAAAGGCAAGGCAAACAACAAGCAATTGGATAGTTAGGATGCTCAACAAAGTGACCTCAGTAGGTAATATCTAAGCTTAACTCTTGTGTGAAATATCCTGATTTTTTTATTTGTTTTTATTGTGTTCAATACTGCTACAATAGGCCCATATTGCAACACAAAGCCCAAGTCGCTCTTTTTGGAACGTTAAGTGTTCTTTTGGAGTAGGTGCTCCAAGTATTTGAAGTGTGCCTAGAAATTTACACCTGGTTGCACAAGTGCTACCAAAGCCAAAAATAAAAATACGGACCCCCTCTTTAGACCACCCCAAAATAGTGCAAAAATAATAAATAGAGATTTCACTTAAAGGTTGTCTAATAGATTACTCGTGTCGGTGAAACTTAGAGTGTTACACTATGTAAATGTGACAGACTTGGGTTTTTAACACCCCGTAAAAATACCTAAAAGCTGCTTTCAGAGTAAGGAGATGCCGAGCAAAAAGAAGGAAAGTTCTTACCGCAGTCTTACCTTCCATTCGTGGCTCTATCTGGCTATGGAAGATGTGTTTTTAGGTCGTTTAAGCTTGTTTGCATCTGTAATTCTGCTGAGCAAATTGCGAAGCCTTGAACAAGTTCACAAACCCACTGGAAAAAGGGCTGGACAAAATGGCAGAGGGGAAAGAGCACAAATTTCGAGGATTCCCAGAGGCTTCCCAGAGGCTTCCTGAAGACCTCCTGGTCTTTCATATACTGTATGGCCACAGCAAAGGAAATGGCAATGTGTAGTGATATAAATTGCACCTGAGCCTGAACCCAAGTCAGTTACATTTGCACAATGTAATGTTCGAAATTTTTCCGACATGAGTAATCTATTAGACAACCCGTAACTAATTTTTATTCCATTTTGAGGGGTGGTACATAGAGGATTCTGTAGGGAAAATCTGTAGACCGGACCATGGGTGGTCTGCGGACCTGCTCCATAGTGGGGGTCCATGGACAGGGGGTTCAGTGTTTTTGGGTTACCTGTTGTCAAATACCTGTCGTGTTTTATCACAGTGTAATACACGGCTTAGGCTTCTTCAATTGCTTTATGATTAAGAGGTAATGTGGCGAAAAACAAGAAAACACACTTTTCTATGTTTTATACTCTGATAAAACATGGGTTTTTGACCAATCAGAGGGTGCGCAGGGTCCTATCTATATTACAAAAAGTAATAGCATTCATTTGGCATTTCATTTCATAGCTTGTAATGGACTTTTATAGCAATTGTCACACAGCGATAGTAAACCTGGCCAAATTCTGGGCTCTAAGTCTGAAACAGGATGAACAAGATGAATAGGAAATACTGCAATGTCATTGACTTCATTGCTCTTTTACAATTCATTTTACATTAGGGTAAAAAGACTCATCATTACCCTGTTATACAACCATGTAGTACAACACATCTTGAATGCATACTTTCTAGATACTTCTTGTGGTTGATGAGAACATCAACCACATACCTTTACTATTATCGATGGTTCTATCTCCATCTCCTTTTTTTCAGTACTATTTATTGAACTGCAAGAGCAACATTCCTATTTGAATTATCCATATAAGGTCATCTTTCGAGGAATTTAAGTAGCACTATTTTGGTCTGAAATTTAACAAGGAATAGTAAATAATGGCAGGAAATAAATAGTCTTTCAAAGGCTAATAAAAAGGACATGATAGTTTCGTTATGGGAATATTAATGTAACTCTGTACACCTCTTATGTTTGATTTGTTTTAAGTAGAGATTCCACATTACATTTGGAAGCCCACTAGTCTGATTGATTCATTCATCATTTATAAAAAATAACTATTTCTATATTTGTGTACAGTTATTTGCATGGATGAAAAATTATCGTTATTTACTGATTTATGTTATTGTAATGATGGAACAAAATTTTGCTAGTTGTATTTGGTTCCTTTACTAAAGTGGGGAGAGGTAAGGGCCTCAAATTTCAGTTATGGTTATTATTGCTTACATAACATTACCACAAGTAATTAAAATAAATAAATTTGGGTGGAGGCTTTCTCTGAAGCAAACTTAACTCTTGCCTAACAATAAAAGGTTTGTTCCTGTTTGAGTGACTGGGGAGACTATAGGGGAGGTCTCAATAATTAAAGAGAGGGGAGCTAATAAAGAGATATTATATATCTATAAGAGTAGAAGCTTCTGTGGCTAGTAACAATTCAGTACAATACAATACAATACAATACAATGCAAAGCAATGCAATGCAATGCAATGCAATACAATACAATCAATTCAATACAATCCTTTATTTACCCACGCAACATTTAGGAGTAATAAAACTAAACTTAACTAATCCAAGAAATAAAAATATTTTGATAAAGATATATTTATATATATGTCTGGATTTATCAAAACCGTGTTAAAAACTGAATGAAGTGTTTTTTTTAATGAATTTTTTTTATTAACTTTTTTTTTTTGCTTTCGCTATGCCAGCAGCTTGTAAAACTTACCTAGCATGAAATAATATTATGGAGAACTTCTTGCCGCGTGTTTCATTTATTTATCTATTTATTTTTCATTATTTATCTCCCCTTTTCAATTTGTGTTAAGTTTAGCCCAGGCTACACTCATCTGAATTCAGTTCGCACAGTGACTCTGACATGGAGCAATTAGCATTTTGTAGTTGCTGTCTAAAGGAAGTCTGCCCGAGGACACCATTAAGTCTGATAAAGGCACAACTCTAATGATTTGCTAGCAAGTGTTGTCCATTAATGTATGTGAGGCAGGCCTGAGATGTGTAAACAGGTAGACATTGAGCCCCGTAATAGTAGGCCGTCTGCCCTGTGGCGATGTTGCGCTTGCTTTAGACAGCAAAAATCTTTAGCCACATCAATTTAGGGCTTAGACCTGCAATGGACTAGACATTTCTAGATGCTGTTGGCGTTATTTGCTCTGAACTTTGATGTCATTAAAGACTTAGGAAAAAATCTGTGAAGTGTGGATAGGGCCGTTCCACGCTCAACAAAATTCAAATACATCCGGGACATTGCTATTTGCAAGCAAAACATGGCCACAAGCAGAGTGAAGAACATTAGGTCAAGCGCTGATCATGAGTAGAATTTCCTTGTTTTATCAATTTTAGGCGTTCTCAGCCTAGCTAACTATTGGAACTGTCTGTGATTCGCTAGTGCAGAAGAAATTTACTTACGTGGCTTCCAGGCCATAATTGACGTAACGACAACATGTTGAGTGTTGGCCATAATTATCATAATTATGGCCTAGTTTGTTTGAAGTTCAATCGGTTCTCGATGTAGGAAGCTCTTGTTCAGTCCATTTAGGACGATGCAGGTTTTAGAAAGCTATAGATCAGTTCTCTGCCGTGGCTTTGACATCGGTAGCTTTGTGTTGATTTTGACTCCAATTTCGTGTTAAAAGCATCTTAATTAAATTGTACAATTCATGATTCAAAGAAATGACGGGGAAATTAGTCTTCCTGGCCTCAAAAGGCACACATGAGAGTTATTTCCTTTTATTTGAGCTACGATAAGCCTTGTGGAAAGCTAGCTCTAGGACAGAATTGAATCAAGATTATCAGTGACAAGTCGAATTCTGTGGCTATGTTTTTGCGAATCCAGACAGATACTGAAATTAAATGTCACGTAAGGGGCTACTTTTTTGATGAAATATAGAAGTAAATAACCACTTCCACTGCTTACAATGCTCTTGTCACCATGGTTGGCTAATTTAACCCACAGTAAAGACATAGTGAGGTCATTTAGGTGAAATCGCAGAGGTTAAGAATGTCTAGATTAGTGCTGCACATCAAATGATCAATTTATGCTCTAATTTAGCTTTGTTTGGCTGTTCGACTCATTTGCAGCGACTTCAAAGGCTTGTATAGGCATGGTATGGCCTCTATTAAGAGTACACGATGTAGATAGCATTCTCAGTACAACATGGCCATATTTATGTACACCATCTGACCGATTTTCCAAAAACATGCCCACTATTTTGGTGCAACGTCTTTCACACGGTTTTCATAAATTCAGACATATATAGAATCACCATACAAATTAGAAAATATCTTTATTTAAAATACGTTTACAAGTGAGTACATCCTTGGCTTCTCTAACATAAGGAGGTAATGAATTCCACATCTTAGCAGCTACGCCATTCTAAATTAAAATTAGGTAGTATCAAAAGAGTGTCTGACCCTCTTAAACTACAATTACAAATTTTGGTATTAAGAAAATCTTGTATGTAGGATGGGGCTTGATTATTCATGCATTGGTAAACTGAAACTAGGGGCTGAAATTTTCTTCGTTCTAGCATTTTTATTTTAACTATTGCTCATAAATAATCATAGAGTGTATTTTTCCCATAACCAAAAATGGACCTGAGATTATAATAATTTGTGTCCTCTAGTTTTTTTCAGTTGACATCTACTAGCCCCAAGCAATAGCAGACAACAATATTCTAAATGACGTAAAATGTATGCCGACGATAAGAGAGCTGAGAAGTAAAACCTACGAAGAAAAGGGTTGCGTGAATAATTCAAAATCAAAACAATGTTTTGTCCTCTAAAACTTCTGTAAAGCTTCATTAATCAAGTTTTGCCCGCTGTATTTCCTTATAAACCAAAAGGAATCATAAACTGCTTGCTAATGAGCCATGGCTCTTTCAAAATAACAGAAATAATTTGCAATAAATGGAATTAAAAACTAGAAGCTTAAGGATGGTACCTACTAAATACAAAGGTTTTTGCGCCAGGTTAGGACTATGCGGAAAAAGTAGATCTTTGCCAGGGCTATTGAAATCCACAAAGAAAAATGAGGGTAGCCACGCATTTTTGCGAGATAATTAGCCTTGAATCTCAACAAAAATGCTGACATCAGCATTTTTCTGAAAAAAGAAGAAAAGGATATTTCTTCACAGATTTCCTTAGAATTCGCCTTTACATACAGAAGAGCAAACACATTTATAAAGATCTTAAAACTACATGGTAACTAGTAACATAAAAACCATTTTTGGTATGTTTTTAATAACAAAATCGTTGCAATAGCGCTTTTTGTGTCTCTCACAGCCTTCCTCTGGTTCAGTTAAAATACAGTCTAAATACCTTTTGCTCACAACCAGAAACTAATTACTTGTTGAATAGGCTTGCCAGTCCCATTTCATAACATAAAATGTAGGGGTAACCATGCATTTTGCAAAGTTATTGATCTTTTCTGAAAACTTTTACGGTACCCGTTACATTTTTTCCTGTCACCTCCCCAGTAAGTAAAATATTTGCGTATGAAGGGTCACCCCACCCCCACACAGTCAGTCACAGTCAGTCATGTGATATGTAGAAACTAGTCGACCACGAGGTCGAGAGACCAAAAAAGAAAATAAAACGGTTGGACAAGTTTATGGTTTGATCTTCTCTTATTCTTTTGTGGCAAAGAGGGCTAACCTTTGGCGACCCTGCCAGCACTCATCGCTCAGGGAAATTTACCTGAATGTAGCGAGGAAAAGATACACTCATTTAGCTTTACAAAACATTTGAACGTGTCGTGTTTTGATCATGTTAGCTTTGTGGATAGCATTGCGTGTTATGCCAGCTACTGCGGAAAGTTCAAGCCAAGCCATATTTTGAATAGAAATGTAACCTGGCCTTGTGCTGTTTTGTCATAAAGTTTGTTTTGTGTGGAATTGCTGAGCTGATGAGCATGAGCGCAGTTGTTTTGGTTGTTCATCTTCGTAAATAAATTAAATGGTGGCGGAACACAAAATCAAGGAGCTTCAACTGCAACTTGAATCCAAAGTCTGTGGTCTTGGAGTGGATGCACTGGTTCAATTAGCAGAGCATTTACAAGTGGAGACGAAAGAGTTAGGGCGGTTGGCACTCTCAAAGTGAATTCATGAGAAAATAGAGCAAGATGTAAGCGAAGCGGATGACAAGAAAACGCTGTTGGTTGGTCTAATTGTATTTGTTGATGGAAAACCACCTCCGCTCAAAGATGACACAACAGAAGATAAACCGGCGGAAGTAAAGGTTGAACCCCTTAACTCGACAGAAAAAGCTACTGAGAAAGCACAAGGAGTGGAAACAAAGGTAAATGTTGATGTTAGTAAGGTGCTTAGGCGAGAGTTCAAGATCCATGGAGTTGTGGCGGGAGATAATTTTAAGGATGGGCTGTCATTTGTTCATTTGGTGCGACAGATAGAATCGGGGATTAAGGCAGGCTACAAAGAGAGTGAGATTGTAGAAGCTGTTATTCGTGCAGTTAGTCCAAGCCTTAAAACTGAGATCGTACTTGGAGATGATACTGGATCTGTCATTGTCATGCTTAAGGCAGATTATGAAAGCTCATTTTAAGCAAAAGTCAGCAACGGAACTGTATCAGGAACTATCTGCCTTGCACCAGGAGGCAAGTGCATCTCCTCAAGATTTCCTTGTTCGAGCTTTAAACCTAAAACAGCAGATCATTTTGTGTCAAACACCACTGGTGGTTCCATCAAGTACGAGCCTTCTCTTGTCCAAGCATTATTCCCCCATGTTATAGAGATGGGGTTACAAGATGAAGCAGTTAGAGCTAAGTTGCGCCCCTTACTGGAAGTAGCTTCTGTAACTGATGAACAACTTATGGAAAAGGTTAATTGGATTATGTCAGCAGAGGCAGAACACCAAAATAAGATGGGAGTGGCTGGCAGGAAAGGGGCAAGGGTAAACCAAGTTGAAACTGCTTCACCTCCAGGCAACCAAACCCAAACAAGTTCTAGTCAAACACCCCAGAGTGAGAGTAGTAAGCCCCAGAAAAAGGAGCCAAAGCCAAATACACTGGTGACAGCATTGGAAGCAGTGCAGTCAAATCTTGCGTCCTTGAAAGAAGCTTTTGATAGAGTCAGTGCCCCAGTAGAGAGAAATTCCACCCGGCCTTATGCATCTGGTAACCAGTCACAGTTTCGGCGCAGATCATTGCTTCAAATGTGGTTCAACAGATCATTTTGCAAGAGGATGTAGAAGGGTGTCGGGAAATGGACAAAGGCTGCGTCAGCGGGACAGGGTGTGGCCGGAGCGGATTCATCCCACCATGTCTGCAAGTTTTGTGGAAGCAAAGAGGGTGCCTCCTCTTTCAAGCAATGCAGTAATTGTAAAGCTTTTAAATATTGTTCAAGGAAATGTCAACAGAAACAGTGGAGACAACATAAGACACTTTGCCAGGCCATATCCTCTTTGGAAGAGTGAAAGTGTAGAGAAGACAGAGAAAAGACAGGTGTCTTTGTGAGTCATTTGTCACCACAGGAGCATGCACGGGTAGTTCGTCTTGTGGGGTGTAAGTGTACTGTAAAATGCTTGCTCAATGGGCTAGAGACTGATGCCCTTTGGGATACTGGAGCTCAAGTGTCAAAGTTGGTTGAAGCAGTGTCTTCCAGGGTGTGACATTCAGGACATAGCCGAGTTGTTGGGCATGGATGGGCTTGATTCGAAGGCAGCAAATAGAACTGACCTACCCTATGAGAGTTGGGTGGAACTGACTTTTAATCTCATTGAGGATGACTTTGACCACACCGTTAAAGTGCCGTTTTTGATCGCCAAGGATTCCTTGGGTATGCCTATTGTTGGATTTAATGTTATTGAAGAGATTACTAAGCTTTTTGATAGTGGTTCTTCATGGATTGTTAGTGGACGTGCTTACTTCAAGTTTGACTGGTGTTGAGCAAGGAAAGGTGGAGGCCCTTGTTCAGTTCATACCATCTGAGCCTGCAAAGGAATTGGCTACTGTAAAGTCAAGAAAGCAGGATACTGTAATTCCATGAGGACAGTCGGTTATTGTTTCATGTCGTGCTACTGTAGGTCCAGTTGGTAAGATACCTGTACTGTTTGAACTTGATCCAAACCAGTCTTGGCCTAGTGGTTTTGAGATACCTGGGACACAGGTGACTGTGGCAGGAGGTTCCACATGTAGGGTCAATATTCGCGTGGATAATCCAACAAAACATGACATCACCTTGAAAGGGAGAACAATTTTAGGACACCTTCAGCAAGTGAAGTCAGTCACCCCTCTTGAGGTGAAGTTGAAGGAGGAAAAATCACCCAGCATACATGTAGAAGAATCTCCAAATGTTGACATGCCAGAACAATGTGTTAATGAAGGCAGTAACATGACTTGTGAAGAACAGCCATGTAGTTACATTCCTGATATTGACACCAAAGACCTCACCGAGGAACAGCATCTCATAGTAAGAAAAATGCTTGCAGAAGAAGCCGAGTCATTCTCAAAGACAGATGATGATGTTGGAAGGGCAGAGGAATTGCATGTGGACATTAACCTCACTGATTCAGTACCAGTTCAGCGGAAGTATACTGCCATTCCCCGAGCACTTTATGCAGAAGTCAAGCAGTACGTTGAGAACCTGTTAAATCGTGGGTGGATCCAGAAGTCAAAGTCAGCTTATTCATCTCCGGTTGTATGTGTTAGAAAAAAGCATGGATCATTAAGACTGTGCATAGACTATAGACAGTTGAATTCAAAAACGATTCGTGACAGCCATCCTTTGCCCAGGGTGCGGGATGCTTTGGAAAGCCTTGGTGGGAATCAGTGGTTCTCCTTACTTGATCAAGGAAAGGCTTACCATCATGGTTTTGTAAGTTCTGGAAGTAGACATAAGACAGCTTTTGCCACGCCCTGGGGACTGCATGAATGGGTTCGCCTACCAATGGGCTTGAAAAATGCACCAGAAGAATTTCAATGCTTTATGGAACATTGCCTTGATGGTTTGAGGGATGATATCTGTATACCTTATATTGATGACATCATTGTATTCAGCCAAACACTGAGGATCATGTTGACCATATTCGGAATGTGCTTAGACGGTTGCATGAACATGGGGTTAAGCTTAAACCAAAGAAATGCAGACTCTTTAAGCGAGAAGTAAATTATCTTGGACAGATTGTGTCAGCAGCAGGCTACAGACTAGACCATTCCAATGTGGAGGCAGTTAGAACTCTGAAGGACAGTAAGCCTAGTACAGTTGGTGAAGTGAGGAAGTTACTGGGGCTTCTTGGGTACTACCGCAGGTATATCTAGGACTTTGCTAGGATTGCCCACCCACTCTTCCAGTTATTACAGGCAGCTTCTGAAGGTGTGGCCAAATCACACAAGAGCAAGCAACGTTCCAATCATGGTTCTGTATGATCTTCTCGACCAGTGGTGCGGACGGAACAGCATCAGAAAGCTGTTGAAACATTGTTGGACCACCTTGTGTCTCCTCCAATTCTTGGCTATCCTGATTTCAGTAAGTCCTTTGTATTACATACTGATGCATCACAAGAGGGACTAGGAGCAGTCTTATACCAGAAACAGGATGGGAAAATCTGAGTTATTGGATATGGCTCATGATCACTAACCAAGGCGGAAAAGAACTATTTCCTCCATTCCGGGAAGCTAGAGTTCCTCGCTCTTAAGTGGGCTATATGCGAACATTTCAGAGACTACCTCTACCATGCATCTGACTTTATTGTCTATACTGATAATAACCCCCTTACTTATGTGCTGACCACTGCGAAATTAAATGCCACCGGTCACCATTAGGTATCGGAGCTCGCAGATTTCTCACTCACCATCAAGTATAAACCAGGTCACTCCAATAAAGATGCAGATGCACTCTCAAGATTTCCAATGGACATTGACTCTTACATGAACCTGTGTACTGAGAATGTGTCCCAAGGTGATATCAAGGCATGTTGTGTGGGAGTAAGAGCACAAGGATGAGGAGAGACAGTTTGGGTGTCTGCAGTAAGCAATGATTCCAGATTGTTGAGCATGGAAGAAGTATCAGTCACAGTCAGTCACGTGATATGTAGAAAATAGTCGAACACAAGGTCGAGAGACCAAAAAAGAAAATAAAATGGTTGGACAAGTCTATGGTTTGATCTTGCCTTATTCTTTTGTGGCAACGAGGGCTAACACGTATCTCACACTTGTTTTGCGCGTGCACTACACTATCTGTAGGTACATGTTTAAAGTTGGATTTCAGTGTAATTTTCAACAGATAACAGCTAGTTTTTCAGCTGGAAGACGTTAACAGTTTGTGGTTAGTGATATGCTTCTAGTCTGGTGTTTCTGGTTAAGTACAGGCAAGAGAAGGATCATTAAACTTGATTTGGTCACAGCAGGACAATTTTTCTTTCATTTTAGTCGTGTACTTGGTAGCGTAGTTGATTGCATGAATGTCAACCCAATGCGCGCATGGCACTTAACCATGCCTTGTGTGATGCGCAGAACATGTGCGCACTAACAAAAGTAGGCACCGTCCTTAATGGGAGAAGTAGGGTATGTTTTGCTTCAATGTAAGTGGTAAAAAATATGCGTATTCGTCCCCTGTACCGGGTCACACTTCCAACAAATTCTTGTTCAACTTACAAATCCAAGAGTAAATATGTACTGTGTGGATCTATTTTGTAGACAATGGGATAACACAATTTTGGTCTTGCTCAACTTCCTTGGATGTGTTTAAAGTAAAAGGTCTACAAATAACTTTGCCTCAGACATTGCCACTGGCAATATAAATGTTCAAACTGATGAGAGTTAGAGATTTCTCTTCACCTAGTGCTTAGGTGTTGGATGTAACTTGTATCCTGGGTTCTCAGTACGTGTGAGGCCATGTAAAAGGGAAATCGGGCTCAATGGAAAGAAGGCTTGGTTGAGTTACATGAAATGAATGCTTTGGACAATAACATACCTCATGCTATTTAAAATGGTTGCAACTAAAACTGCAGATGGGAAATGTGAAAAAACTGACTTATATTTACTTGCAAATAATAATTCAATTCCAAAGTATGCTCTTTAAACTGAATATTTGCAAAGTACTGACAAGCACAACAAAAAACCAGCAAAATAGCACAAAAACCATATTCTGCAAACAGCGGCCAACATTAAGTTCACTTATATCAGAGGCAGTTTTTAAGGCTAATCTTAAGACTTATCTTTTTAAGCGTGCATTTGATTTGTAGTTTTTACTTTTTATTTGTAGCCTAATTGTACTATATAGCGTATTTAATTCTTAGGATTTTAACTTTTAGGATTTAGGATTCTAGGTTTTTAAAGGATTAGGATTTTAATTTTAGGATTTTAAACTTAGGACTTTAATTTTAAAGTATTGTAAAACGCCATGGTCAATTAGTGGAAAATGGCGCTATATAAATGTACATTTATTTATTTATTTATTTATTTATACATTAGTAAACTGGAAGATTGTGAATAATAGGCACGGTCAATTAGCAATCAATGAATAGCTCATGAACTCTCATAGTCCTGACCTGCCTTCATTGCATGTCCTCATGTCACACCTCTGCTGATGTTTAAGGTTCAATGTAACTTGTGTAAACTAAAGGGAGCTCTTTACCCAGAACAGTGCTATGCAGGTCATTTGAAATATCTGTCAGTTTAAAATTTATTAGTTACTGTAAGTCTTGTGGTCAAAACCACAGTGATCATGTACTGGTAGGAACATTTCCTACATTGGCTGTTAAATATTTTGGCAAAAACAGTCTCCACAGCACTTCCTCGTGTCAACTCGTAATTACTGTGACCAACTGAATTCAGAATAATTTGGCATGTAGCTGTCTCCTAGATCATCTATAGTGAGATGTTTTGAGTGCGATAACTAAATTGTAACAACATTTTAAAATACAAGCAGATGCACTACATTGAACACTTGCAGTAGCTCTTAAAACTTGGGATTGCCATGCAGCTTTCTAAGAAGTCACTTGCATTATGTCATTATGTATTCTGTTTTGGTCTATTCCATTCTAAATTTGTTATCCTAAACAGCAGCATGCTGTAGCTTTCCTTGTTTGATCACTACAGTGTAAGTGGATAAATTTAGCTCTTGGGAAACATAGCAAAGTTAATTCCAAGCCCATAGTCTTTTAAAGTACCAGCTGGTAATTCAGCATTTGCTTCAAACATATTGGCTGGTTCTGTTCCAGGTGGATTGACAATTATCCGTAACTATACACATGAAACACTTATTATTTATTGATGTATAGTCTCCCAATACCACCAACATTCAAAGGAAAACAAGCATAAACAAAAGGGAGATCAAAAAATAATCAGCTATAGATGACTGAACAATAACATCCGATCCAACAGTAGTAAATTTCTGTTAGAGATAACAGACAGGCAGTGATCATGATAGTGAAAATTCACTGTAAATGAGATGGTATCTTTAATGGACTAGCATCCAAAGCAGGATCCAAAAATCTTGAAAATCGGCCGAACAAACAGATGACATACACACTACAAAAAAAAAAACTAGAAAACATTGAGAGATGTAAAGGGAACTAGTTGAACCACAAAATTATACTTATAAAACAAGGGCAGAGATCACACAATTACTCCAGTGAAATACCGCAAACATCTGAAAAATCAAGAAAAATGCCCCAACTTAGACTCTGATTTTGACCGTTAAAATGGCAGGGCCTGCCTGGGCCCACTGGACTTTTCTTAAAGTTCAACTCTCGAACTAAAGTTTCACACAAAAATAATTTACAATACTGATCCCTGTTACCCCACAAATGACCAAATGAATATCCATGTCAAGCGCGTGTGATAAACAAACCTTTTAAACATAGCATGATTTCCATTGACTAGTTCTGATGCATAAATTGCTTAGCTGCACTTGAGGCTTGGCAAATAACTGGTCTAGATATTACACTAGCAGCTCCTAGAAAAGGTTCATTTGATTCTCATAATGAGTGCAGAAATCGGTCGAGAAAAGACAACTTACTCTCCATTCGCAAAAAAAAATGTGTCCGCCATTGCTCCGGCCGAGACGACATATGATTGGTCGAATACTGTCACATGAACCATGTCTAACACTGCCTGATGCAGAGGCTTTAGCACATGCCTCTTTCACTTGCTCTTTCACATAAGCTGCAAAGTTAAGTTAGCAGTCTAGCGTGACACCAAGGATTTTTAAGGAATCGGTAGTCACCACAGCATTGTTATCTACATGTACACTGAAATCATAGCAATAGGATACTGGGCCAATGGCCATAGCCTGAGTCTTAGAAACATTAATCTCAAGATAGTTTTGTTGAAACCATGTTGATAATAAATGAAGATCAGAATTAATAATGTATTCCATAACTGGAGGGGGAAGGTTCGATGCACATTCAGAAGTGTCATCTGCATACAACCATAGTGAGGTGTTTGTAACTAGAAAGTTCAAATCATTAATATATATGTTAAAAAGCAAAGGACCCAACAGGGATTCCTGAGGGATACCAACTTTTACTGTTTTCCATTCAGAATAAACACCATCAATTTTGACCCTCTGCCTCCTATCCCGTAGGTAGTTCTCCATTAACTCTAATGTTTGGTCAGCTCTAAGTTTTGCTAGCAGAAAGGCATGGTATACAGAGTCAAACATCTTACTCAGATCAACTGCAATTGTGGCAATAGCCTCACGGTTGTCAAGACTCGACCTCCAATCTTCTACCATTTTCAGCAGTGCAGTACAGCAGAAATGACCTTTAAGATAACCAGAGAGGTTAGGCGAGAGACTTGAAAATGCAGAGTACATTTGATCTGCTACTACCTTCTCATAAATCTTAGAGAGTGCTGGAAGGATTGACACTGTCTGTGGAAGAAACAAAGCAAATTTCAAGTTGACATGTTCACACTATTTGCTCCATCCTCCAGGTACATAGCAGAGTATTACAACATGGACCTTTGACTCAGTTTGGACTACTAGAATCTGATCTGCTTGGTCTTTCAAAAAGAAAAGAACACACTCACCTTCGGATTTCCAGTGTCACATTTGCATAACAAGTGTGGTATTTCTTTGTCTTTGCATCTTTTCGTCTTTTCTGTTACACGGAAACTCTTATGATTCCTTCAGATTGATCAGGAATGGTCGCCATTTGTTTTGCTTTTTTTTTTCATAAAGCATGTCAGTGAGGGTGCTGCCATCCAGGCAGGAAGTAAAATGGAATGCATAGCGCTTTGTAATTTTTATTTCTTGTGTGCATTCATTTTTTGTCAGCCAATGAAAAAATTCAAATTTTTTGGTGCGTCCAGAGCTACTCATCAACGACATTTTAAGACGAGTAGCACTGGGGACGAGAATGGTTAAAAACCGCATACTGCCGGGCTAGATGATACCGTGATACCGCATGTTCAGATTTTAATTACCGAAATACTGCGTGAAAAAAAGCTCAATGTCGTAATACCGTAAACCCCAATGTCCCCCTCTGTATTGGCTAATACATTAAGGTATTGGCTAATACATTAAGTAAAGGGACTTAAACCACCAAACTATTAACATTTCAACTACAAATCTGTCAATTTAACAGGGTTTAGTAGCCTGAATTTCAGCCATCTCTCTGAGTTTCCCTCCCAAAAAGACATCTGAAAAGTCTTATCATGAGGGAGGGACTCAGAAGAAACACCTGAAATTCAGGTGTTTAGCAACATCATAAACACATAACAGAGAAATAAAGATAATAAAAGCTGTCTTTGGAACACAGAGCACACACCTTGGAAGGGTTGTAATTTGAATAATAAATATCAAGATAAAGAGAAGGAAAATGCATGCTGTGTAAGACTTGAACATTCTGTCTTTTTCTTGAGAATACTGCAATGAGAAAAAATATTATATCAGTCCTTGAGTTTGCCATCCTTTGATGCTAGACAAATCTTTCCTGCCAAATAAAAAAATAGCTCCAAGGTACATAATATATAGATTTAGCCAGGCCTAATAGCGAAGCTCCTGGGCCGAGTTGTTCAAAGCCCGATTAAGCTAACCCAGGATAAGCGAGAATTTTGATTTGAGTTTTGTAACTTTGTGCTGAGGTTTTCTGTACATTGTTTGGCGTTCTGTTTTAAGTCTGAGTAATCTCACACTACACGCAGCAGAAGCAGTGAAAAACATTTCTATGCAAGAAAAATTAATAATTTGGTTAACTTTTAATCCTATGTTAGCGTTAACTGGCTTCTGAACAACCTAGCCCTGATTACATCAAGCTAACTTGACATGAGCCTGCAATCCAATTGAAAACCAGCACTTGGTCAGCAGTCAACTTCAAAAAAAAAAACATGTGACCTCAATGGGGTCTACACTTTAGCCCGCAATGTGATCACGTGATACTGGTCAGCAGATACCTTTTTTGACAGGTGTCAATTGACCATAGCATGAATGTCCAATATCAAAGAAGGACGCTATAAACCAAGTCTGCCTGTCTCTGTAAACCTATCAGCTGGAGTGTGGCCGCAGTCTTGTGCAACTCTGTCATCGCCATTGTGCACACATGCCAACGAGCAATGCTGCTAGCCATGATAATCATGAGAAAATGAATTCACAGGTTTCCTTTTATTTCCTATATGGGTATGGGGCTTCGCTTGGTGGCCCTTTGGGCCCCCGCTGGAGCTCCGCTATGAGTCCTAATACTATTACTACCATAAAGTTGTACATCGCAACAAATTACAAATCAAACCCCTGTGGCTGGAATATGGCATATACATAGGAAGCCTTCCATTAAAAAATGTAAACAAACCCTTATGCGTGCTCAAAAGATTGAAGAAAATCATGTAACATTAGAATGCTAATCACAGAGGCCTTGGACAAGAAATCGAGAATAAAAATTTTGAATGACGTTTCCATGGCTCGTTCATCATTTTAAAATTTGTAAAACTAAAAGTCAGATTCTCATGAGTTCTTTATATACTAAGAATGTATGTGAAAGTCTTGTTGCATGTGATCAAAAACTCTACAACATGGAATGTAGAGAGTGTTGATTAATGTACTACATAGTTTTGCTTTGATAGAGTCAGATTGAGCGTTCAGTTTAGGTTTCTTTTCTTGGATAAAGAGCATTTCGTAAATTAAGTATTCAAATTCCCACATCATTTCTTAATGGTAAATTGTTCCTGAAGATCTTTGTTCCTCAGATAACATCACCCAAGTTGACCTTGTTGAGCTTCTATCAGTGGCTACAAAACGTCAGCTGTTTCAATTCAAAGACAGCCTTAATGAACAAACTCATGGAGTAGCAATGGGCTCACCCCTAGGCCACTCATGGCTAACACATTTATGTGTTTGATCGAGGAGAAACTAGAAAGCGAGGATAAGTTACCATCTTTTTATAAGAGATACGTGGATCACACCTTAGCTGTGGTAAAAGATGTTCCAACTGCTACAGCTTTACTGGCAACATAAATGAGGTACGCCCAGCAATCAGCTTCACAATGGAAGTTGCAAACAACAACAAACTGACATTCATCGGAATGGAGCTCATAAAGACTGGAAAACAGCTGAAAACATGTACATGTCTCTACAGGAAAACAACATATACTTCTCCACTATCAAAGTCATGTCGGTGCCCATTACAAATGATCCCTTCTAATGACTATGTTAAACCGTGCTACCTCACCAGATCTATTTGCTGAAGAATGTGACAATTTGAAAGGAATCTTCTTGAAACTGAAGCTCATCAATTCCATCATAACTAGATTCATCACGTCGCAAAATCAAGCAAGTTTGCGATGTTCAAGAAAATGCTCCCGTTCAGATTATTCTGCTGTTCAATGATCAAAGATCAGCTGACATTGTACTAAGACAGCTGTCCTGTCTTGGAAAGAAAATAAACAGTGATTGGCACCCAGTCTTCAAAAGCAAGAAAGTTGCCAATGACATCAAAGTACCAGAGGCCAAACCACCATTAATAAATCAACAATGTGTTGTCTACAAATTCAAATGTGATCTATGTCATGCGGATTATGTTGGCAATACTTGCCGACACCTTTTCCAATGCATTGAGGAACACAAGCATTCTGGTGTTGGAAAACACCTGGATGACGCCTACAATCAGAGGAACAAAGATCTTCAGGAACAATTTACCATTCTTAAAGGAGGTCACTCCGAAAAACGTATTTTTTGTCAATGCTAAAAAAAACCTCACATTAAGTTTAGCCACTCACTGAAGTTTCAGCCTTTAAAGTGCAGGTTTTCCTTTTGAAATTCATCTCCAAAGAAGCCCAAAATTTGACATCGTTGCTGCCATTTTGAGCAGTACTCAGCAGCCAAGAGGCGTTTTCGTGATGTCATTCCATTCAAGAGATTTTGTCCAAATGGCTTCCAGCAAGCCTTTAAATATCACTCTGGGTTATGGCTGCATTTGAGTCATTATTGTGAACCAAACATGCTCCAAACTCTGAAAATGATAGCAGTCAAGATGGTGAAGTGGATGATCGCTTGGAAAAACACATTTTGCTGACCTTGTGAAGGATAGAAAGTCAGTTGCAGGTTTTTCTCCTTGCCGCCAATTTTGAGTTGGACGTAATAATGTCACATTAACACAGTCTGGCTGGCAAGTGGCAGCCTCCAAAGTCGCTTCTGCTGAGATCAATTTCTTCAGGATAGTAGGCACTTCAGAGGCTGAAACTAAGGTGACTGGAAAAGCTGAATGTTTACTAACTATAGGTGAAGACAAAAAAAGTAAGCTTTTTGGAGTGATCTTCTCCTTTAAGAAATGTCACAGGAACGCTTAATTTATGAAATGCTCTTTATCCAAGAAAAAACCTTAACTGAACACTCAATCTGACTCAATCAAAGCATAACTATTTAGTAATTCATTACCACTCTCTACATTCCACGTTGAAGAGTTTTTAATCACATGCAACAAGACTTTCACATGCATTCTTAGTATATAAAGAACTTGTAAGAATCTGACTTTTAGTATTACGATTTTGAAAATGATAAATGAGTCATCAAAAGGTCATTCAAAATTATCATCGCTAATTTTAATTCTTAGCATTAGAATGGCAGCTAAAAATGATGACCAGATGTTGACTGGAAATTAATGAGCACTTCTACCCCTTTACTTTTCTTGTCAGTGGTAACAATAAACTAAAGATAAGTTATTTGACAACATTTTAAATAGAGCACGATTCAGGTAAAATTTATGCAAACTTTGGGTCAAAAGCATGAGACGACATCTCAAAAGAAATTTACAGTGGTTTGATTTTTTCCTGATGTTACAATTTTCCAGGCATCTCAAACAAGCATACACACCATAACCACTGGTGGAAAAGGCCCCATCTTTTTAATAAAAATTTTTGCAACAAAGTAGGAAAGAGGATTATCTGCAAAAACATCTAGACAACTTGCCGTGAATTTGCATTAATTTTATAATTTACAATTTTTCCTCAAACTAATAGTCTTCTGTATGGAAGACTAATACAAACAAGTTGCAAGTTTTGTGACTCCTAAAAGAGCCGTTTTTGTTCCTAAGCATAAGCTTACATTTCTCGCTGTTAAACAGCATTTAATAAACCTTCGTTTAAACATCTTTCAACATGTTAAAAGTCGCCTTTCTGGAGCAGCTAAACATCACTTGGCAGAGAATCTCCATTCTGCCACAAGCTGTTTACAAGTACTGTGTTGATGTCAAGTTTTGAAAGCTACTTTGTAGGGTCAAGTACTCCATCTCCTGGTCAAATGGCTGGCTACTGAGCTAAGAACGAGCGAACGAAGGAAAAACATTCTTCAAGCTGTGTGTAAAACTCTCTTAAAATGCTAACAGGATGAAAAAATACGGGTTGAAAAATACCAGAGAAAGATCAACCCATATGTGTAAGTCGGTTGTCATCATATCCATACTATTACAGAGCTAAAATTATAGGTAAGGGTTTCAGTTTGAACTATTCTCTGTTTTCAAAGTTAGTGAGTTTACATTGGTTTACATTCAATGAATCAGTGAATGAGCATGTAAAGCATCTGCCTTAAACAAAATGCGAGTTGCCAAGTTCAAGGTTTGGCTTATCTGCGAGTGCACCATTGTCGTCAATGTTTACAGTATGGAAAATGTTTCTGTGGCTTCTCCTGTAACCTCTACTGTCAAGTTTCTATCAAAAACGTCTTACAACCTTGTTATAAATGCTGTCCTTGTTCTGTGAATTTTTGAGGCTTAAATATAATAGCAACACAAAATGAAAAGTAGATATCATGACACTGCAATTAAGTCATAACTTATTAAGTATTTTACAGTTCATTGTATTAGTACTGACAGATCAATACATACAAGCTCTTCTTTATCTGGATCCTTAAAATTTAATGTAAGAAGTATTGGTCGCACATAGTCCTTCCGCAGCCTGAAATAAAGTAACATGATTCAATCTGATGCAGCTGTAAATCATTAAATGCACAAAATGAAGGAAACAAAACAACCTGTCAGAACACTAAATAAAATTACTTGTCAATACTGCGAGCCTCGATGGAGCTTCCCAGAAATTCATTGACCTCATCTTCTGGATCTTGCTGATTCGATGCTGTTATACCTAACCTGTGAATCAACATGTACATCTTTATCAGGTCCGAACAGCAATTTAACAATACTAAGTGACTTCACCTTTTTGGCATAATTTTCTTCACAGATAAATTATGCTTCCTCTTATCTCATTTGTCCTGTCCCAAAACACAAGAGTCAAGTAAGATGGCATTGGCAGTAAGTTTCAAAGTCAGACCAAGGAGAAGTCTATTCCCACCCTAGGGGTCAGCACAGCCAGATGGCCCACCAGTGCCAGTAGTTAACAATGTTATACCCAGCCTGATTTATGAATCTTGATTAGGCGTATAGACTTTTGTAGAGCTCTATGACTCTACGGTAGTATTTTGAATCTTTAAGCTCCGTTCCTCTCAGATATGTGGTCACCACAGAGGTGTAGTGGCGTATAGTTATTGTAGCAAATATTATATCGCTTAAGGAATGTTGAGTGTTATTACAGGTTACAGTGTTTTAATAATCATTTTCAATTTGCAATTCTGTATTGAGTTAACCCTGACTACACTCTATGCTCTTCGCTATTTGTTCTTCCAGCTACAGTCACCGAGCTACGCTCTAAAAGCTCTGACATTCCATGTTTACCATCTACGCTCTACGTATTTACGAGTTTATCAGTTCAAGAATTTTTGACTACTCTCTACACTAGCTTAGAGACTTAAAGTGCCCATAATGTCAAAACTTTTTTTTTTCACTCATTCTACATTTCACCTAATGAGCTTCTGTGAAAAAATTTTTCGATTTGGATAAAACACAATTTTTTTACGAATCTTTACAAAGTTCAAAATTCTATTTTCTTGAGGTTGACCCCTGCCACTGATCATAAGAATAATGTGCTCAAAATGGCCACAAGACTTATGCCTGTGACGTAGGTTCAGGAACCTACGATGAGGACTGATGTTGTTTTTTGGATCATTAACGTTGTTTCAAAGAGCAGCAACACACCTTTCCGGCATTTTCAACTAAATGTACACAACTCTGAAGCAAAATTTCCACTTGTTTTTAAGTCAAATAAGTCATGACCCAAATCACATGTTCCTGAACCTACGTCACAACTCACTTCAAACCGAGGAAGACTGGTGCGAATGGTGGACCAAAATGGCGGCAAATTTGAACATCTTTAAAAACTTATAAAAAAAATGCATTTCATCCAAATCGAAAAACTTTTTCATAGAAGTTCATTAGGTGAAATGTAGAATTAGATAAGCAAAAAAAATTTGACATTATGGGCACTTTAAAAAACCAGTAGAGTGATAAAAAATATTTGGTTGTGAGTGCGAGTTTCTCGATCCTCTGCAATGCTGTAATTTTTTTAATTGTAATTTATTGGCTTTGAATTCTTTATTATCTCATATATATTTAAGTGTTATTAAAGTGTTATTACAGTTAACAGTATTTTAACAGTCTTTTTAATGTACAATTCTGTATTGAGTTTACCCTCTACACTCTATGTTCCACCATCTACATTCCACTCTCTATGTTCTACCAGCTACTCTCTTCAATCTATGCTCTAGGATCTATCACCTACCCTCTAAGCCCATCTATGCTCTACTCTCTACATTCCACCAGCTACTCTCTTCAATCTATGCTCTACAATCTTACCGTCCACCATCTACCCTCTAAGCCCATCTACACTCTACTCTCTACATTCTACCAACTTCTCTCTTTGATCTACACTCTCCGATCTACCCACTAAGCCCATCTGCTTGGAAGGTTATTGGAATTTTTCAATTTTTTTTTTAATTTTTTAATTTTTTAACGAAGACTAGTGAGCAGCACAAAGGAAGACTTCTTCTATTTCTCTGTCTGAGACTTCTTCAGGGAATTATTACAACTAACATTGAACAGCATATATAGCACATAAGCGTGCCTAAGTTTAACTTCCCATGGAAGTGAATAACTGCTGAAACATGCTGTAAACAGATGTTACAAGAAATGCCTTGATGCATATGTTATTGCATGCTGTTATATTTTGGGGGCCATATGATTAGTGCTAATTGTATGGCCCCCAAAAATCATAGTATCTACATAGATGTGCTAAAGTAGTAGTAGATTGATAACTGACAATACAGTCTACGTCTGGTAAATGTCTCTGGATAACCAGCTTGATGCTCTGCTACAAGTAGGGTTCTGAGTTAAACCATTTATTCGAACTTGAAATGAACAGCAATCTCTACGATGGATTATGACCCTAAAAACTAGTAAACAACATCTCTACATGGTCGCAAAACATCCATTAAGCGTTCAAAGTCACATGATTTAAATATTCACACTTCGAGTACATTATAGTTCTAGTTCTCTTAAAGTTTGCTGTAAGGAGTTCTAATGGGCAGATTCTGGTGATCGGTCTCAACAATTCCTTGCAGCCTACTCTGACTTTGACTGCTCTCACATGCTCGTCCTTTCCTGGAAAGACCATTATGACTCTACCGAGCGACCACTGCCCACACGGGGTGTCCGGTGCCACTAACAAGACTACATCATTAACTTGGGCATCTTTTTGTTCCTTCCGCTACTTGGACCTACGATTCAAAGTTGGTAACCACTCTCGCAGCCACCAATGCCAAAAAAGTCACACTATTTCTTGCACCCGTCTCCATCTCTTCTTGGGACTGAACTGGCCACTATCAACTGAACCAGGAGAGAACTGGCCTCCTACTTGTCCAATCAGGAAATGATTTGGGGTGATGGGTGTGTCATCTGAGGGATTGGCAGACTGATATGTTAAAGGCCTGGAATTTATGAGTGCCTCTGCACCCATAAATGCTGTCATCAGTTCTTTATCGGTCACATCTGCAGTTCCCAATATCGCATAGGTTGCTCTCTTTGCTTATTTGATCATTGTCTCATGCACCCCACCAAAGTGAGGTGCCCAAGGTGGATTGAGACTCCACTTGATTCCTTTGTTGGCAGCTGATTTCTCAATCTTGTCTTGATCCAGTTGTTCAACGAGCTCCCTCGACTCTCTTTCTGCGCCTACAAAATTAGTTCTGTTATCAGAAATCAGCTCTTCTGGCAGCCCTCTCTGATTGGCCATGCAGTAAAATGCATTCAGAAAGGAATCCGTGTCCAGCCCATAGGTCATCTCTAGGTGAATAGCCCTTGATGTTAGGCATGTAAATAAACAAAGGTAACTTTAAGCTCTCTCCCTGCCCCTCGCCTGGATAGTTACAAATGGTCCTGCAAAGTCAACCCCTGTTTGTGCGAAAGCTCGTAAGGGCAACTTCAGTTGAATCTTTGGTAGGGGAGCCATTATCTGTTTAGCAGCCTTGCCTTTCTCTTCCGACATTCACAGCACTCTCTTTCCCAGTCATGAATCTCCTCTCTACCTTGCATGATCCAGAATCTGGCAGACAGCAAAGACAATGTGTGATTGGTTCCCGCTCCATGGTTACTTCTTTCATGATAGGACTTCAAAATTAGTCTGGTCACCCCACTTTTCCTCGGCAGAACGACTGGATATCTAGCATTGAAAGGCAGGTAGTTCGCATAGCGCAGTCTCTCCCACTTGATCAAAGCAGACCATCTTCATCTAGGATGGGGTTCAAACTTAATGGAACAGACTTGAAATTGGCCAGTCCCTTGTATTCTTCTTGAAAGGCTTCTTGTTGCACCTCTATGATGACATCAGTCTATGCCTCCGAGATCTCTTGACTGGCAAGTTTTCCAGAACTCTTCTCTTCTGGCAGCGTTCTGGAGTTGTTCATGAATTGATGTACCTATGCTCTAACTCTCAATAATCTGGTCCAGCTTGAATATCTGCTGAGGTGTAAATGCCAAGTCACTTGTGGGGTCAGCGCGAACAGTACTGATTCTTTTTCTGGCACATTGAATGTTGTCCTCACTTTCTTATGGATTTCTAGTGTTGCTTCAGGAGTTACATCAATCTCTGTTTTTGGCCATGTGTCTTCTGGCATGCTCAGGAACTTTGGACCCTTCCACCACATCTTGTTTCCTTTTAGCTCAGTCCCAGACATTCCTCTGGTTGGCAGGTCAGCAGGGTTCTGGTGTGTCCGAACATGACACCACTGAGTAGGACTGCTTGAATCATGTATTTCTCCTATCCAATTCGTTACGAATGGTCTGAAACTGCAACTGGGTATTTGTATCCACCACACCACATCCATGCTGTCACTCCAGAATGTGAGTAGGTTCTGGTCAATCTTAAGAACCTTGGCTATTGACAAGGTCAATCCTAATGTCAAAACAGCTCCCATAAGTTCAAGTCTCGGAGTGCTTGTAGCTGATCGTGGTGTCACTCATGTCTTGGAGGCCACTACGCTGGTAGATACTGCATCACCCTTGTATCTGTACCTAATATAAGTTGCTGCACCATACGCATACCCTGATGCATCTGTGAAGGTGTGCAAGGTAACTGTTTCAACATCTGAGTTCAACTGCAGGCAACAAGAGACTTTGAGCTCTTCAAACCACTTCTTGGCCTGTCTAGCTTGGCTTTGGTTTAGAGGGTCATCCCAATCTAATCCTGAGGTCCACATCTCTTGCAGTAGAATCTTTGCCCAGATTACATATGGTGCCAAAAAACCCCATAGGGTCAAACAGCATGGCTATCTTCTGCAGGAAACTTCGCTTGGTCAACTGGAACTTCTTGTCAGGTGGATTCACTCTGTAAGTGAAAACATCTTCCTTAGCCAACCACAACAAACCAAGCATCTTCAATGACAGTAAATTTCCTTTGTTTAAGGCCACTTCTGCAGCCCTGTCTTCTTCACGTATCTTCTTAAGAGCATAAATCCGAAAATATCGCGAATCGGCCGACAGAAGCGAAATAACAAATTTTTTCTTATTTGACCAAAAGAACCTATTTGGTTAACTATTTTCGGAAATGACATCAAAAGGTTCAATTTCCTTTTCTTTTCTTCAAAATTTGCAAAACTTGAAAATTTGGCCACAGGGCCTTCAGCGGCGGCCATGAGACTTGAAATTTGGCACATGTTTAAGATATTCGTATGGACGTACCAAACGTTTTCTTAACATGTCCTTTACACAGTTTGTGGGGCATCTCTTAAACTTTTCTCGGGACTAAATTTTGTTTAAAAATGTTTTTTTGTACAAAATAGTTAACCTTCAGAAGCTGAACCATTTATGGACCTAAAGTGATGAGGCTAATATTAGCAAACTTTGAACTTGTCAAATGCTGTCTGTTATATTACAGTTAAGTAAATAAATATAACCAACTAAAAGCAGGTTCTTTATTCTACTCGCCTGGAAAAAATTACAGGTGGCCTGTAAAAACTGTTCCACTGAGTTAATTTTCCGTGAGGTCACTTTGACACATATCTAACTTAATTATTCAATTGTTAATCATTGCGTAATTGTTATTGTTTCCGACTATTTTTTTTAATTTTTATTTTATCTTTGAAGGTAAAGAATTGAAATAAATCCAACATAAGAAGTTCAAACAAGTTTTTACAACTTGTTTGAACATAGACCAGTCTGTTTGTTTTTTCAATAGCACTAGTACTTTATCATGAATCACGCAAACTATTTCACACAGTAGCGAACTTGACTATGGCATCGATGGATCCTTTTTGACATGGGTCTTCTGCATTCTAACTAATCTTTCCCCTTTGAACTGCTCTGAGCTCTCAAATGCTTTTATCGCCGATGCTTCCTCTTTTTTCAGCAGTTCTCTTCCTGTGATTGACCCAGATGAGTCAACCTCCCAAAACTTCTGCAATACGGAGCTAAATTCTTTCTCTTGCCAGTGAACGAAATAGGCCATGTTGAAATTTGTCTGCTGCACGCTGTCTTCTGTCAGATCAGGTGAACCAATACACATCCAGCCTTCAGGTGTCAGTCAAGCCACCGGCTCCCCAGGTTGGCCACAGACATCTCTAATGGAAAAGTGCAATTCAGCATAGTCTATGCCAATCAACACGTCAATGACTGGCTGAGGGCTAAGATTGGGGAAGTTCTCCACCGGCATGGTTTCAATGGAATTTAACACATCAACTGTGATCTGTTGGGTACTTCCTTCCAATCCTAGCTCAGCAGCCACATCACCACTTATTTAGGTCTTTGTGCTTCTGTCATCTAGTGAGACATTTACAATCATTCTTCACTTCCCATTCTTCACCACTACTGGTACTGTACGCAAGGCAAGATACTTTACTGGCTCTGGAGCTTTCCTGGTTGCCATGGTTGTTGTTAAGGAGTGTTCAGGACCGGTACTTCGCTCCCCCTCCGTGCCAGAACTGTGTGCACTGTTTTCACTATCTTCCATGTCCAAGGAAAGGCTCCTCTTGGGCTCTATCACTTGTGACTCGCTAGCACTTTCACCATTTATTTGTGCGTTTTCTGACAGCTGTCAATGCCACACTGACTATTTTAAGCACATCACCCTCGCTTGTGATTTCTTACAAGGCAACAATGACAAAGTTTGCCAATGACTTTGCACATCCACTTTGCTAAACTTTTCACAGCTTCACACTGGATGATCTTCCTTACAAAGTGGGCAGTTTGTGCTAACAGGCTTTCCTGAACGCCTCGTCCGACCAAAGAATGTGTGAGCTATCTCTTCTTCCTCCATTTTCTTTTGAGCACACTTGACAGATTCTTCTTTTTCGCGCAATCCCTCCTCAAGCTTGGTCACGCGCTGGCAAGCTATCATTTCCTGTGAATGCAAATTATGTAATTTCCCGGAAAATGCCCACGCTTGACTCGATAATCCATCCTTATTGGTGTCCAAATATTCTTGTACACTTTCTTGGGCCTTACAGAATTCTTTCTTGATTTCCTCAAGTTCGCAGGTTGTTTTCTCAAGGGCATACCGATCTCTAACTTCCGAATACAACACAGCCAACAAAGTCAAATCTTCAACAACATTCTCTTGGGCTTAGGAAAGTTTTTTCCTTGGTGCTCTTATTTCACAGTTACTTGCCACTCCATCTTTTAATAAATCTGCCAGCTGATTTTTTCGTCTTCTGAATAGCAATTTCAACTTGGCTTTCTTGATCTTTTGCTCTTCTGTTTTATCTACAATTTCATCACAGGTATCTTCGCCATATGCATTGTCTGTGCCCTTCGCTCAGTCGCAGCACTTCTTCTTCTTCAAATTTGACGGCATTTTCTTGAATTCAGCGAATTTCCCCGACATGAACCTCGCTCTGCTACCAATATGGTTCTGAGTTAAACCATTTATTCAAACTTGAAATGAACAGCAATCTCTACAACGAATTACGACCCTAAAAACTAGTAAACAACATCTCCTTGTGGTTGCAAAACATCCACTAAGCATTCAAAGTCATGTGACCTAAGTATTCGCACTTTTTGAGTACACTATAATAAAATGTCCTTCACATCAGTAAGCATGACTACAGTTAAATGTAGATTTAAAGACTACCACTCTACCGTTGCATGATTTACGATTTAGTGAAAGCCATTTAGTTCTGTTACTGTATTTAGCGTCCCTGAATAAAGGAAGTAAAAACCCAATTGGGTAACTGCGAAGCCGGAAGCACTTCTAGAATTTCTTGCATTCCACTAAAGGCTTTAAACAAGCTATTCCTAGTATAGCACATAAGCTCGCCTCTAATAAAGGCCCTCTTCTTGCTCGTGGGATGAAATGACTCAAAGGGAATTTACAGATACTTATTTACTGGCTTTTGATAGGTACAAATCTAGAGAGCGCTAAAATTAGCACCTTTGTAAAGAAATAAATCGAGAAACGAAATACTACTTTCGTCAATAACAGAGTACATAATCTTGATACGATCATTCTTGCTATAGAGACAACTAAGAAACTCTGATAGGATTTCTTTGGGACACTTCCAAACCAAGAATATGTCTTTTTTAATGTTTTAATTTTTTAACTCTTTTTTTTTCATTTTGTCACCATTTTTATATTTTGGGGGCCATACAGTTAGCGCTAATCGTATGGCCCCAAAAATATAACAACATGCAATAACATGTGCATTAAGGCGTTTCTTGTAACATCAGTTTACAGCATGTTTCAGCAGTTATTCAATTCCATGGGAAGTTAAACTTAGGTACACTTAAATCATTCCATGAGGAAGCCTCAAACAGAGAAGAAGCACGTTGGAAATAAACAAAAAAGCTTACAACTACAAGAAGTCTTCCTTTGTGCTGCTCACTAATCTTCATTAAAACATTAAAAAATTCCAATAACCTTCCAAGCAGATGGGTTTAGAGGGGAGATCGTAGAGCATAGATTGAAGAGAGTAGCTGGTAGAACATAGAGAGTAGAGCATAGATGGGCTTAGAGGGTAGATGGTAGATCGTAGAGGGTAGAGCGAGTAGCTGGTAGAACGAAGAGAGTAGAGCGTAGATGGGCTTAGAAGGTAGATGGTAGATAGAAGAACATAGATCGAAGAAAGTAGCTTGTGGAACGTAGAGCATAGATGGACTTAAAGGGTAGATGGTAGATCGTAGATCGTAGAGCGTAGATTGAAGAGAGTAGCTGGTAGAACGTAGAGAGTAGAATGTAGATGGTAGAACATTTGTGACCTTACACAGGAAAACATACACTACACCTTATCTGTTAAACAGATTAAATGCATTTATCATCCATTTGTTATCCGTTTGCAATCCATTTCAACGTTTCATGAAAACCATTCCAAGCATTAGGTGAAGCATTTAACGTTATCATCAAACCATTTGAATGGCTTTTGCAGCCGTTCATAAATTTTCTGGATCCATTAAAATGGAAAGAGGTATCCGTTGAGAACATCTAAGCAGCCGTTAAAACAGCAAAAGCAATCCATTAAAAAATCCAAGAACCATTTAAGGTCATTCCACTGAAATAGAACCTGCACTGAGATTTTTGTGAAACTTTGCCTATTGATTGTTTATATTATAGGAACTTAAATTTTGAAATAAAAGTGAGGGGTCCCCATGTTCATTTAGGAGCAACAGCACCTTGTCTATACCCAAATAAATCCTTATAATAGCACCATGATTGTAGTCACGATTGCTGGCTAAATTCACATTTCCGATTGGTTTTTTGTTTTACACTGAGAATTGGTCCATATTTATTTTACACAGAGAAATTTATTACTCAATTCAAAACAACAGAAAAAAAAGTGACCCTCCATACGAAAACACATTTTATGAAACATGGCAATTTCAGGAGGGTTTCCAGAGGGTTTCAAACTCCCAAAACCAGGTTTCCAAAGGGTTTCTAGAGAGTTTCCAAAGGGTTTCTAAAGAGTTTCAAAGGGTTTCCAAAGCATTTCCAAAGGGTTTCAAACTATTGAAACCGGGTTTCTAAAGGGTTTCCAAGGGGTTTCTGATGAGTTTCTAAAGCGTTTCCAAAGGGTTTGAAACTCTTTGAAACCCCTTGAAACCAGGTTTCCAAAGGGTTTCCAAAGAACTTTTAAAAGCGTTAGCAACAGGTTTCAAAAGAGTTACCAAAGGTTTTATTATTGTTTTTAAGGCAATCCAAACAGGTTTCCTATCCTATGAAAGCTTTGAAACCCCTTAACGAAATGTTGCATGTAAGACATGTAACGTAGTATGATAGAGCGTCTTGAGTACTAGATTATACCTGCAACGCGTTCTTTCAGCTAAGTTTATTAATTTTGGTTATTGTTTCCCAGTTAGCATGGGTTAAAAAACTTTTCTGTTTTAAAAAACGTACTGGGGTCGACACAACTGTTCACTCACGCGAAAACCTTTCATCGAGTATTCACGGCCGTTGACCGCAACCGCATCACATCACGATTAATTTATGGCAACAAGATATTTTGTACCACGCTGTTTTGATGTTCACTGAAACGCTCGTCTATTAAACTGACGAAACTGCTTGTTAGATGTTTAAATCTTCCTTGAAAATCCTTTTACGTTAACTTACTGTTCAAAAGACGTGCGTTTAATACCGTTCGTGACATTTTCGCATCCGTTATAATAACCTTGCATCCATTTAAACGGCAAGCAAAAATTGAACAGAAGTTATGAAGAAGTGTTATTGTTCGAACGGCCACAGAGCATAATTATCTAGTACCGGGATTACTTACATGGAACAATTGATAAACAGCTAATAACAGCGAACAAAGAATTTCGTACAAGTATTGAACTTTCAGTTTGACAACTGTTAGACCTGTAATTCAACAAAACCGACCTAAATTCAGGTAATCACTTGCTCGCCGTGTATTAGTTTGTCGCATTTTTGACATCTTAAAATTAACATACCTGAGCATATTCCATAATCAGCTACCAGCTTAATTTCTTTGCATAAAATATATTCCGATGGCAAAACATGAGAAGCTGATGCGACCATTTTGGTTTTCATGGTTTTTCAGATCTTTCAGTGTTCAAGCGTGTGTATGTTTTTGGCACGTGAGTGGTAACACAATACTGTCAGGTACTGTCACAGTTAAAAAGGTAAAAGCTATTTCTCCAGTTCTATTTGGGATAAATCAATGATTCAAACGGCAAAATGCTCTCTGCTTATAAATAGGAAGTTTAATCAAGGGTTCTATGACGCGCTTTGCACTCTTAGCTAGTTTTTCTGCCAGCGAAAGTTTTTTCTTTGGGCGTCCATCCCGTTAACTGGCTTAATGTCTCCCGTAGTATCACGGCTAGTAATGAAAAATAAATTTCTCCGGTTCTACTTGGGATAAATCAGTGATTCAAACAATGAAATAGTCTCTGCTTATATATAGGAAGTTTAATCAAGTGTTCTACGACGTGCTTTGCACTCTTAGCTAGTTTTTCTGCCAGCGAAAGTTTTTCTCTCCACGTCCATCCCGTTAACTGGCTTACAATGTATTGTCTCCTGTAGCATCACGGCTAGTAATGAAAAATAAATTTCTCCGATTCTACTTGGGATAAATCAGTGATTCAAAAGGTGAAATGCTCTCTGCTTATAAATAGGAAGTTTAATCAAGTGTTCTATGATGCACTTTGCACTTTTCAATTCAAGGCGAGATTATTTCAACAGAAAGTGAAAACAAACATTAAACACTGTGACATCACGTGTAGAAATCATCATTTCATCACGTGTTGGACTCGACAACGCAGCAAACATGCAATGCCGTCTGGATTAATTATCCATTTATGTCATTTTTGAAGAGTTGAAACGGGAATTTATACAACAGTGTTGCTTTGCTAAATGTGCAAATGAGACCTAAACCTTTCAAATGCACTGTAACGAGACTCTGCGAACGTGATTATAATTTCCATAAATCGTGATCTTCTCATTGTGATTGTAACACAATGTGCATTGCCGGTCAGAGCAATAAAACACTCATTCACGGATATCACTAGCAGATTGTTGGCCTGTTCATGATAACTTTACATGGACAGCAAAAATTAATCAAAAGAAGGAACAAAAACCATTTGAACCGAACTAACAATGCCTTTAACAAATTAGAGTCTAAATAGTTCGTTAGCGGGATCAAAAGCCGACATGTTTCACATTTTCTCGCAAGAAAGCAAAAGTTTTGTAACGAGTAAACAGTTAAAGTGGAAAACATAATTTCAAATTCTTCGGAAAGCTTGAGAATTAGTTTAGAGAAAACGTAGGCAGAATTACGCAGTAGCAAACAAAATCTTCAAAAGAAAAGGTCGCACCTCACGCAAATACCGGTATGCAAATGATGCGTGTCGTTGATCTCGCACATAAACAATAACCTATTTGCGTTTACATTTGCAAACGTCCGCAATTTTCGCCACTAAACTTAGGAGAAGTTTTACATACGTTATATCTTTTGATCTTTCCACAACTATAAATAAATCAGTACCAAGTCATGCAGCAAAATAACATCTGAAAAAAAAAATTAATATGCAGTGCTGTTGTGCATTCACCAGCAAACGCAGACTAGGAGAATTTTTTTTTTTCCCCGACACTTTCAAATCGGGTTTTCAAAGAGTATTCAGAACATTTCGAAGGGGTTTCCAACATGTTCACATTCCAAAGAGTTCCAAAGCGTTTCAAAAGGGTTTCCGAAGGGTTTCAAAGCATTTCAAAAGAGTTTCAAAGCGTTTCAAAAGGGTTTCCAAAGGGTTTCAAAGCGTTTCAAAACACTTTTGTGGATAAGACGTGTTTTCGTATGGAGGGTTGCAAATGATCGGTCACCACACTCATTTGCAAGAAAATGACGATTAACCTCTGTGGCGAGGTCCAGCTGTAAAGAAAAAGCCGCCATTTTTTAATGCATGTGTGCTAATCACACATGAAATTATGCGCAGTAGGGATGTGCAATGCAATACTGGGGAATAACCTTACGGGGCAAAAGCAATCCATAAAGAAATCTTTGAATTTGTTTTAACGGGAAGCCTATCCCGTATCCGTTTTGAAAGTCTTGGAACCATTATAACAATGTTTTACCAAACATTTTCAGCTTACTGTTAAAATGACAAAGACAACGTTAAACAGAAGTTACAGGGTTTGGAAGACAGGCAGAACGGGGCGGTAAAACAATTAGTCAAACCGAACAGAAAGCCATGGTATGTTTGTAAATAAATCAAGTTGGCATCTTGTTCGCAAATGCTCGATTTACAACTTTCTTATGTTTTGTTGCAGGTTGAGTTTTTAAAGTTAGCTTGCTTAGTACATATTTTTATTTCCTTCTTTTATCAAAACAAAAACATCGCAATGAAAAACAGTGCTGGTCAAATGAGAACAAGAACAGCTGTGTTTGGGTCACGCGAATTCACGTAAAACTACGGTACAAGATGTGCCACTTTGTGTACCGTGTTAGAATTATATTGTAACATACTTTTCCATTTATCAGTCCCCTGCATTCTATTTCGTGTTAAATCGTACTGAGGTCATGGACAGTATATTTCTAGTTTGAAATTCACGTTGATCTTCATCCAAGGGCCGTCCAAGTGACATTTTAGGCTAGGAGCAAACTTCCCCAACCCCGTCCAGGAAAAGTTTTTCACTCGCGTCACGTGTGAATTGTGCGCAACAATTCGTGGCATTGTAGCACGAATGTGTTTCTGCTCTTGAACAAACTCGCTCATCTACCATTTGTGTAGTATTTTTATCGATAGTAAATCATGTTTCCTTCAAATAATTCGTGACTAGAGATTACTTTGTTTATATCAACGGAATTTGGTTGGAAATGTTTCTGGATTGCATTGGCATTGCATAAGATGACTTCAATTAAACAAACATGGACAGAATTGTGTTTTTGTTTTCTTGACAATTCGACATAGAGACAATTTCCAACCATAAGTAGTTATTTGCTTGCTTTGAATTATAATGTATATCCAGTTTACAGATCATTAATTAGAATCATTCTCATTGCTTTCAAGCACTTATGGTTCGCTCTTTTACTGACCGTGTGCTAAGTCAGTGACCCTTTGATCGAAAAGTTGAGTGTTTGAATTAAAAGTTTGGCTAACCGTTCAAATGCTTGAGGTCATCCATTTCAACACATCAGCTAACCGTTTAAACGCTTCAACTCATCTGATCCAAAATTTTTGCTAGCCGTTTTAACACTTGAAGTTATTTGTTCGAAAATTTTTGCCAGCCATTTTAATGCTTTCAGTCATCCGTTCGAAAATGTTCGCTAACCGTTATTAACCATTAAAACGTTTCTATTTTTTAACGCTTTTAAAGGCGTTTACTACCCGTTTATTATCCGTTTATCATCCGTTTCTTTTAGCCTGTTTAACAGATAGGGGCTAATGCACGTTTTCCTGTGTAAGGTAACATTTCTACGCCAAATTGAGCTTCATAAAACGGGCGCCAGTTGAACAATGTATACCTATTCCCCCAACCCCCTGCCATTCAAGCATTCAGGACCAGTGCAAGGATCAACACCCTAACTAGAACCAGCACTATAACTAGTACCAGTACCAGTACCAGCATTACATGTTCTATCAGAACTAGCAAGTAATTTACTGCATTACCAAGTGACACACGTTTGTCACACATTCTTGCCCAACTGTTCCTTTGCTTAGGAAATAAGCGAAAATAACTGCCTTTTATTGCACCTTTTGCTGTTCATTTACAGAAAATATCCATTCATCTGTGTTCGAATTTGTTTCATTATGGTCAATACACTCTCATTAACACCAATATGACCTTCATTTGTACTTAAGGAATGTTCAAGAATAACATTTGCATATGAATTAACATTTAAAATCATAAAAAGATGAGCAACACCTTCCTTTGACATTCATTGGCTGTAAATGTATTTTCATATTTGTTGAAACAAAATTTGTGCTCATGAAACGACAATCATTTACATTTTTGGACAATCCTTTTTCAACAAAAGACTTTCAATAACACCATTTGTATGACAACTCACAATCAATTGCATCATTATACAACCATATCCATGAAGGTAACAATCTTAAGTGCAGGGAGAAAAACATTACCATATTTTCACCTAACATTAAACAATACCTCATTAGCGTGATTCTTTTGAACAGAGATATCTCACCCAATTTTCCTTCAAAATTTGATTATAGAACAAGGGACCAGATGTACTTTTTTAAAGTCATATTTTCACAATTCTCCCCTTGCAGATATAAATTCAGCCTCATACGAACCTTTTGCATACAACTCAGAGGGCGCAATACAGTGTACATGTGACAGTGACAGTTAGATTTCCTCAGGAATGCCACGAAGAATAGAATCCATTTGAACATCATGAAAGGATAATCAGGGCCTTTGAAGATGTCAATGAAGACTATTTAATAGTTGCAGATACACTTGGAATCAACAGATCCACAGCCAGAAGTATTGTGTCGAGATATGTAAGGGAAGGCAGAATCGCGGAAAGACCATGTGGAGGCCCAAACAATGTTAGGGTAGATAATGAGATGAGAGACTGCCTCAACAAAATTTTGAGCGAAAATTGCTTACTGACGCTAACACAGCTTGATGAAGAATTGAGACAACAACTTCTTTGAAAACCTAGAATCTGCGACCACGCTGTGGCAAGAACTCTGGGAGTAATGTTGTCTCATGTAAAATTGGCCAGGCCTGTTCCTGCAGTAAGAAACTGTCCTGATGTCATTCAGAAACGACTGGACTATGCCAACTGGTCCATGGGCCATGCTGTGGTGAGCCAGTGTTTTTCATAGACGAATGTGGTTACAATATTTGGACTGCAAGAAGTCACAGAAGAGCGGAACAGTGTTTCCGCTAGAGCGCGCCATTGTGGGAATCCTGCGTTACAATCAGAGATGGCCCCCAGAAAAACGAAAAAAGGGCCAGTATGGCCCTTTCTATTTACAAGACTGCAGGCTTAACACAGTCATAATATTATAAAAGTCATCCAGGGCTCGAAATTGTGATCGATACGGTCACCAATGCAACTAACATTTCATCCTTGGCGACCAAAAATTCTGGTTTAGTCACCATAATATGGCATAATGGAGACTACATTTCTCTGTGTTGACGATCAATAGTAAGTAAGTAAAGTAAGTAAGTAAACTTTATTTGATAAGTGGGTTGTAGAGGGGATTTGGCAGCCGAAGGGCTGATGTGGACCTACTATACACAAAATAAGGTTATTTTGTCACACATTATGACCTTCAAGAAATTCATATTGAAAGATCTTTGCTTCTAACACATTCATCATAAGAAAAGTCAATCCTTGCTTTTGCTTTGCTGTATTGATTCTCTCAGATCGGAAAACTTCCAAATGGCTGACCATGTTTGAAATCGCCCTATAATGCATTGCAAACCCTTGATCATTGACTACGTCATGTTTGCCTAAGGATTGTTCTCTTGTAATGCACGGATCCTTCATAATAGTAGCTGTTTCAAAAGAAATTTTATTGAGTAGAAACACTTCGAAAAGCACTTACTATAAATTTTATCATAGATCCTAATAAACTGCTTTATTTTCCTTGGTACCCTGATGCATTTTTTTCATTCTGTAGCTTTCAATTTATTGGCCCCTTTTCTAAAAAATTGGCCCCTAAAAAAGATCTTCAGGGGCCACTTTGGCCCTCAGGTAAAATTTTCTGGCTGAAACACTGGAGGAACGGGCCAACAGACAGGTGTGTGGTCAGCAAAGAAGAAATGTTACTGTCACAATGGCCGTTTCACCCACCAATGGTCTGGTTTTCTACTCTGCAGTTATTGGTGGGATGAATGCGCAAAGATTTGATGACTTCTTGGCAAACACCTCGTTACTGACGAACATGTTATCTTCATATATGACAGAGTGCCAGCCCACAATAACCCCGCTATTCCCAGTCCCAACACAGAACTAAAAAAGTTACCACCCTACAGTCCATTCTTCAACATTGTAGAACAAGTTGTACGTTCCTTAAAAGCGGCAATCAAAGCAGACATCAGCCGTCCTGAGGTACAGGAACAGATGAATAACAGAGAAGAAGCTTGCTGTGGGAAATTATCACACTCAGCTGTTGCAGAAGCAAGCCCTACAACAAAATATTGGTACCATTACGGCAGCTAAATGTGGACAATGGTATCATTTCATGCAAACATATTTGTCACGATGCCTCAATAGTGAGGCAGTTGAGCGATAAATCGTTCAGCCAAATTTGATAAAATTTTTATTTTCCAAAAATAAATTTGGCTGTAATGTTTGTCTCACTGCACTAAAGATTGTCACCTTCATGGATATGGTTGTAGAATAATACTGCAATTGAAGGGGTGAGTGCAAAACCATGCTAAGTGACGATTTTGTGTGAATCTTTTTTTTCTCAAACGTGCCTGAATTTTTGAATGTGGTCTTCAATGTAACAGAAAAACATGGTCCTGTATTTATGCCACTGATTTTGAGGGCTCGAAATTAACTTTTTCGTTCGGGAGCCAGCTGGCTACTAACAGAAAAATTTTGGTCGCCAGATCGTAAATTTTGGTCGCCAACTTATTCTATATACAAGTTCCACAAGAACACAATTTTATACGTTACTTTGCACGCAAGAAAAGTCACAATTGAAGAGCGAAAACAATTAGAAACAGCACGAGTAACACTTAGTTATAAAGCTACCGTTGTTCCCAGGTACTATGTATCTGGTCCGAAGGTGATGGTTGTCTCCATAGTCATTTTAAATGAAGCGAAGCATAAAATGTTTTAAGTCCATGGTTTTCATTGTGAGACAAACACGGGTCCTTGCATATTTTCCCTTTGCTACTTCTTCGAAATGCCGTTCTTTATTTTCGACTTGCTTTCCTCGACACCTTTTCACTGCCAACAGTTTGGTGAAATCCGCTTTCCCTACATCAACAACTGATGACGGATTCAAAGTTTGGATTAACCTTTTGGCTGAATCTTAATACCCCACACGTAAAAACTCACGTAATTCCTTCAACTGATTGGTATATCTGCCACCATTTTCGCGGCAAATGAAAAGCACATGGTGTTGAAGTGCGCCTGCGATCCCAGTTTCGGAAGAAGCCACTGAAACAATATGGCGCGCTGTGAACGCGGTATCGACGTGTCGAAATACATTCAATATTTTTCGATTATCTTGTAATATTCAGACATTATTTTACTGGGAACAGAAAGCTGAGTTGTATGCTAGCTACCACATCCGATTGATTTCCTAATATAAAGATTTAAAAACAAAAGTTGTGTCGTGGTTTTCTTTAGTTATCAGACGAAATGCGATCAAGTCGCCAGCTGGCGACCAGTTCTGAAAATTTAGTCGCCAGTGCTCAATTTTTGGTCGCATTGGCGACCAGTGAGTCACAATTTCAAGCCCTGATTTTGCTTTGTTTTCAAGATAAAATGTATGCAAAAAAACTTGATTTCCTCTGGCGGCGTCTTTAGGTGTTTATATGTTGAAAAGTCAGTGTCTGACCATAAAGATTTTTTTTCTCAATGTTGATTTCACTTCAACTTGTGACCGCAAAGATGTTGACTTCACTTCAAAAGCAGCGAAATGTTGATTTCACAAGAACGCGTAAGTTCAAAGATGTTGATTTCACTTTAATCATAGCAAAATACTGATTTCACAAGGAAACGACAATACCTCGACTGCATGGGTATCAGTTTGTTCGAGCAATCAGAGCACATTTTGGTTCTTTAAAATGTGGTAATGAATTACGGGTTTTTCAAGGCTTTATGATGCCTCTTAACCACCAGGCAGGCAGGCAGGCAAGGTACTTTAAAAGAACACTTTGATTGTTAGTTGACAGAGCTCTAAAGCAGCGCATCTCTTCTGTTTGATAGTATTTCCTTTGACACCCGATCAATTTCACATGTGTGTTGCATGTCACCACAACCGATGTAAACAATGTTTCCCAGATTCCCGCTTTGTATGCTATTCTCCAACTTACAAGGAAGACAGCTAACTGATACTGCTGGATTTGATTTTGACTTCGAACGCTACAAACAGAAGCTACATTCACGCATCCTACTGACATAAGACACTCCCTTTGTTGCTCCAGAAAATCAAAGCTATCTTGACCCAAGCAGATTTTCTTGCAACAATTTGCAAACAAGTGAAAAAAGCCCACGTCAGTATTCAAAATATAATTTGCAGTCAATTTACTGTGAATGAGGCGCTTCATTTGAGAGAGTGTCTGTTTCCTGTTAAACAAATAAACTCCTAAAAACACAGCTAGAAAAAGCCAAGTTTGTTTTGAATACATTATAACTCAAAAATGAAGCAAAAACTAGCAACAAAAATACACAATGTTTTTCCATTACATTGAAGACCATTGCGTGAAAATTTAGGCACTTTTGAGAAATTTTTTTTTTCACCCAAATCATCACTTAGTATGGTTTTGCACTCACCCTTTCAATTAATTGTGAGTTCTCATGCAAATTGTGATATTGAAAGTCTTTTGTTGAAAAAGTATTGTCCAAAAATGTAAATGATTGTAGTTTCATGACGACAAATTTTATTTCGACAAAAACTAAAATACATTTACAGCCAACGAATGTCAAAGGAAGGTATTGTTTGCAAATGTTATTCTTGAACGTTCCTTACCTGCAAATGAAGGTCATAATGGTGTTAATGAGAGTATATTGATCATAAAGAAACAAATTTGGACACAAATGAAAGGATATTTTTTTGTAAATGAACATGAAAAGGTGTATACATGTATGGCTGTGTCTCACAAGGACTGGGAAGTACCACATTCATGAATTTGATTGGCTGAAATCGATATTGAAAGCTATCTAGAATTTCCTATCTAGACTGGTGATGTTTTGTGGTGAAAAAGTTGCAAACTAAAATGCAAAAATACTGATCATTTTCTTCTAACAATATTTATTTATCGAAGTGCCAAAAAGCCTGATGAGAAAAAAAGTAAAGAGGACGAGTAAACTTTGGCAGAATTAAGTGCAGCTCATTGCCGGTCACAAGCAAAATGTGAGTTAAATACAAACCAGTTACATTAAACAAATTTGCCTTATAATAAAAACCTTATTAACCGAGCTTGGTCAGTCTGAATGGGAGAATCTTGACCTCGGTCGTGCATACAGACCTCACCACGTTCGGTCGATACTCAGGACCCTAATCAAGATTCTCCAATACAGACCAATCATGGTGCAGAATGAAAACTAACAAGAAGACGACAGGCAATTAAGTTTATTCTTCTCTTTAATTTCTGGTTTTAGATTACATAATATGAGCATTTGCAGTACTCAAATAAACATGTGGGTTCCCTATGGCAATGGCCGCCTTATCCCGAAAACAATCACCCGAAATTACTAGTACCCAGTCTACCTGTCTGCCGCATCACATCTAGTCCTCAAAGCCACAAGATAATCACCAGCTATATGGTATAATGCAACATATTGCATAATCCCACAATACACATTCCAGAAATTTTCTCTGGTGTTCAAGGTTTTATAGGAAAAACAGTAACTGTACCATTCTTGGAGTTTCTAAGTTACTTACCTATCCTTTAACTTGTCTGTGTCATCCTGCTGCTTGGTCTCTTTAATAACGGTATCATTTCGCTAGAAATATTGCAAAAGACGCCTTGCTTTACAATCACCTTTAACATAGTTGAAAATATGCTAGCTTTTTAAATTAATTAACTCAGAAATCTTTCCACTTGTGTCATTGAAATTTCAACAAGCTAATTAATGACCAAGAGGCAAATACAAAATCTACAAGGTGCTAAGTCAGTCAGTAAGTCAGTAAATCAGTTGGTCAGTCAGTCAGTTGGTCAAACTGAGTTCGAGGTCCATACTGTAAGTTACAAATCCTCGTCTTTTCCTCTTTGATTTATGGCCAAAGCTCAAAGCCTGCGGGCCAGAAATGGAAGGGGAAAAACAAGGATCCGTAACTTAAAGTATGGACCAAGAAGATGAGGTTAATAAGATATTTATTATACAGGGTTTGAGCTAGGCCACACCATTGGGACAGTCCAACACTGCAATTGAAATTGTTTGTCCGCTTCATAACTTTGGGGAAAAACTCAGAAGGAAGCACACATGAAGAGATACAGTTCAGTAAGGAAATTACAAGCTGAAACACAGAACGTGCAATAAATTTTATCCCACATTTCAAGTTCATTCTAAATTCACAGTCATGCTCTAATAATCACTAAGCCAAACAAATCCGACCAAAATTTTTGCATGTTTGTATTCTTTACCTGTTTCTTTTTTCTTTTTCTTTTTCTTTTTTTACTTTCCTGAACAGTAGCTAAGACTTTTTAACAAAAAAAAAACTGCAACCAAAAAATAACAGCGCGGGAACATTCTTCCAAGGATTTCAATGTGGGTTTGTCGTGGTCAGCAGTATTAGCCCCATGTAAAATGGCACGAAGTGCTCCTATTTGAAAACGCTTAGGGTGCTTTCCATTATACCAAAGATTCCCGAACTTTTGGTCAGAAGTCAAATGGAAAGGTCTGTTTCAGTTCCTTGCGACCAGAGCATTCGGGGTCACCTCTGGAGGTGATCCCAATATTCCAGTCAGAATATTCCAACTGAGATTTGCCGTTCCATTTTTACAAAATGGTTCATTGCCTTACTTCTCTTCACTTAGGTAGGAAATTCAGAAAAGGAATTTAAAAATGGTAAGAGCCATTGCTCTTCGCTGAACCGGTTTGATCGAAAATTGTCGTTTCATTTTCCTCCAGTATTCCCACTGGTCTCTGTCCAGTCACTTTGGCATAATGGAAAGCACCCTTAGATTTTGGTGACTATGGCTACAGGGCTTGAAAAAAACCTCGTCCGATCGTCCGGGACAAGTAGATTTTCCCTTCAGGCAAGTAACTTTCTCTCCTTATTTGCCCTGTGGGAAAGGACCCAGGCAAGCCGTTCGCCGACTAAATTTTTGATAATGATTTTGAGAAGAAAAGGTAAATTTTAGGCTCAAGGGTAACCAAGTGTTTAGATGAAGCTTGAAGAAAATTACAATTTATAGCGTTGTTTAGTTGATTGCGTGACACATGCTCACGGCTCAGAAGTGGTTGCCTAGCATGTGATCAAAATCTGCCCCGATCAAATTTCCTTCCAGGCTTAAAACTAGCCGCCTCGGGCACGAAAATGCTGTGTTTATTTCTTAAAATTGTATCAATTTTCTGTGAGCATTTTCCAGTTTCTCTGTGCAAAACTTAACTCAACAATGATATATTAAAGCTGTAGAAATTGTACGCGAGAACAAGCCGCATATTTGTACCGCGAAAACGAAGTCAGCATTTTTGATGCTAAAATCCAGGTAAATCTCTGTTTTCGGCAAGACATACAAGTTTGCTAGTGATAACATAGTTATGCGCCGCCGCGCGAAATGAAAAGTATCATATTATTAAAAAACAAATGGTTAAGTAAGTCATCAAAATACTTTCAGGGTTCTTGGAAGATGACTTAAAATAGTGTTTCTTTCAAACGAAGACATTTTCCCTCAACTGAAACTATTTTTGATTCACTCAAACGAAAAAGTATGCTCTCGCCAGCTTTTCAAATTCAACACTGTGCCTGTGTCAAAACTGAAGTGGGAAGGCGACTTGTTGTTAATTCAGTTGTGTGTTACAAATGTCTCGCACTTCTCTTTACAATGATTTCGTGGAGCTAGACAAGATGCAGGTGAACATTCAAGGAGTCGAATGCGATCTTCAACGAATTGAACAAATTGATTCAAGGTTGTATAATAACAATTACAAAGATACCCAGCGTGTAATACAGGAACTTAAGGAAGTAAGTACACGAACGAACAACAACACCTTCGCAAACTTTGTTTCTTGAACAGGGAGGCAATGGCAAAAGATGCTGTGGGACAAAATTTAATTCCTGATGACATTTTTTTAACACGTTCGAAAATTCAATCTGATTATAACAGTGTGTTCATTCATGTTAATTATAACAAACCGTACAACTTCATAAAAGCAGAATGAAGAAGTTTAAAGTTCTGGAAGTATTACAATATAATGGCATTAACATGAAAGTGATCAGCACTAAGAGGACTACAGTTAAGGTGGGTTTATTACATTAAAACACGCCTGTAGTTTGACTTCCATTTTTGGGTCATGAATTATTCATGAGTTTGAAAACTTGGGCAAGCTGGGAAGTGACTTGGGCAAGCAAAATTTGAGAGTTATTTGCCCAACGGGCAAGATGGCATTCGAATATTTTTCGAGCCCTAGCCGCTACCATTTTACAGAAGGAGGTTGCTAAAAGGTGATTCCTGAAAAATAAAAATGTCCTCCAAAATTCTAGCCAAGGTGACAACTTGTCCACCAGTGATCAAATCCTAGCTTAAACCCTAATTATATCTCTTCTGTATGCCAGATGGGTTTGGGAATGATTTCTATTCATGCAGAACCACTTCAAATTTCTGACACAAGTAAGAAGAAAAATGAGTCAATTTGAAATTGTTGTAAAGTTTTTAGCACATTTTAATACACAATTTAAAGTAAAAGAAAGTTTTAATCATGGCGTGGTGCGGGTCAAATGTAAAAACTTCCAAGGTCTTGTTTTCATTCCTAACACAGAGAAATTACTACTTTGGGTTTTAGAAAAAATACAAACCAATGTTTAGGTGGCCTCAGTATAGAAGATCAAGGAGTACAAAGTCCTCAAACCTTTCTGGTGAAGAAGTTTTTCTTCCTACAACTGCCGTGAAAACATGAAGATCGGAGTGCTTTGAAGTAAGTTTTGACGACAGATCGCAGATTTAAAGCAGCTTTTTGGACTTAAGAAACAAAAATGGTAAGGTACATTATTACTTTGAAGTTGAATGATTTTTTGGAACAATTGGTAAAGCCACGGGCGTTAAAATGACTGCTAAAGCGGTCGGCAAAAACTAAAGCTTTCGCTTTAGAGTGAAGAATAATTTGAACATGCAGTCATGCAGCGAAGCACGTCTGTGAAATTTTGAACATTTTTTTTGTTAAAGGGGTTTCTTTGCCTCAGTGTGAATGAAAATTTATTGTTATTGAACTTCCTTACGCATTTCTTTCATTTGGTTAAAAGTGAACAGTATCTTGGACACTGGATTTCTGCATATTTAATTACAGCAACCTCCAAGCAGTTTGTTTATTTAGTTTATTCACTTTGTTGAAATATTTTTTGGAGTCTTACTCAGCTACTGCAGAACTACCAAGAAAAGAACTAAATGGCCACTAATTTAACACAGATGAAATACAACCCATCTCAAAATAATTGGCTTGTTTTTGTCGTCTTTTTGATTCAAGTTTACAATTTTCATCTTTCTTTCGCAGTGCCATAATATCTTGTCATGCGGCAAAGAAATTACTTGATTTCTTGTTTTCAGATTGATTTTTATATGAGTTCTTCGTTTTTATATTTCATTGTTAGCCGTTATAGTACAAGAATGAAATTCTGTTGTATATTGGTTTCGTTTTAGTCCTCTGAAGTCAATAATTAACTCATTTTTGCATATTCAATTTTCTCAGCTTCTGTGGGACATTTTGTCACACGATAAAGGAATAATATAATTTCTTGTTTTTCTTATCAGTTTTACACATCAAGTTGAGTTCTTTTTGTTAAAGTGCCACTAACCCCCAAACTTTTTTTCGCTAATATAAATTTCCTTTTTCTCCTGATCACCACTGCAAAAAAATTATCGTTGTAGCTATTTTCATTAATTTCCTACGAATTCTTTTCCATGTTCACGACCAAGGAAAAGTGGAGAATGGGAGGAGTTGGCTCCTGACATCATTTCGGGAATAACAAAGTTTTGTTTCTGAAAAGGATATATGCACACATACAATATGTGTGTCAAAATCATTGCAGAATGCAAGGAATATGTGTTGTTGGAGGCAGTAGCAATACAGGATGCATAGTATTCCTCTTCATTCAATACCTCTATCGCGATGAAACTTGACCAGAAACGAGAAAAAGACCAAAGAAGTGGCCTGATCTGTGCGAAGCTAAAGCCAGGGAGCCATAGAGGAATTCTTCGATCTCGGGTTTGCCGCTACTGTAAAAAACTAGAGATTTTCATGGCCTGTATTTTCTTCTCTTAATCTCTAGTGAAAGTTTGACATTGTCAACGTACTGTATAAGACATGAATATGAATAAAAACACACACATGCTAGAGGTCGTATTCCGGCCGTGTTTCTCAATGGCCGTTCTGAATACAGAATTGTTTTGTTCCTTGAGCTTCGTCTTTGAGGAACAAATATATCTAAATTGCAAACTTAGAATGGATCAAGCATTTATAAATATATGAGGAAAGTGAAACAAACGATTAAGATTCGACTCTAGAGCTACCGACAGAGATTGTTGTGCTGAAAGAAGAATGTGCTTGTCAGTCAACTGAAACGTAAACTAATAAGTTGAGAACTCCCAGGTTATTAGCGTACGTAAACAGTAAAGCAGATAAGCATTCATTTACTGATACTACACTGAACCTCTTTTTAATATCTTGTCAAAGGATTTTCCATGATACTAGTACGAAATATGCAAATTTGTGTAGCTTGTGTTCGTACACAGTAATTGACTATGCATATACTATGGTCGGTCAACAATAATGAAGCGAAAAGTTACCTTACCTTTGGATATTGTTTGCCGACATCTCTGCTTATCTCTTATGTTTAAACTATTTTCAATCATTGATCTGGAGAAGTAGGCAAGCGTAGACTATGACTGCATCGCATTTTAACTTGTATTTCGGGGGAAATTAATGTTTGAATCTAAAAATGTTTTGACACTTCGAAATCTGCATGTTCCTTAAAGGCAAATTAGCAACTCTTCGTGTTCATTGACATCTTTTTAACTCTTTAAGAGCTGTAAGTTAACTCTTCAGCCATTATTTGTGCCTTTATAACCGAAATGGATCAGCAAATTGTCAATCCTGATCCTGGCCTAAATTACAATGCAGTGGTCTCCACTGGTGACCCGCATTTCGAAATGGAAAAAAAATATATACATCGCAGCTGTCCGGATCGTAGCTAGACTCTGAATTGTAATGCTAGATGATACAGTTCTTTCACTTACAAATCTTGCCCAGTTTTGATAAAATATGAATCTCAAATAACCCAAAAATGTTTTGACAGCCCTCAAAGCTTAGTCACAAGTCTCGCGAGTGTTTTAGCCCGGTTCCCGAAGTGATGTCACTAGTAGCCCGACCCAGATCCCACTTTGCACTGTTGCGAACAGAGAAATTACATGTTCAAACACCTGTAGAAACGCAGGGATTCTATCAATTGAGATAATTTTTTCGCTAAAGTAATCAGGGAAACCAGTAGATTTTATTTAAGGAAAACACATTTGCGGGGTTAATGGCACTTTAATATTTTTTAATATTTTGGCCCTTCATTTATTCAACTTTAAATAAATGATGTCTTGAAACCTGATCTTGTGTCTGTGGTTACTGTACATATGGTTTATTTTTGTGCTTTCGCTCGCACTGAAATATTCCAAAAAAAAGCCAAGGAATTAGGGGTGGGTTGCGGGCAATTTCATTCACGCTTCCATGGGTTAAAGAACCATTATTTTATAACCGGCCACAACATACCTTCTACATAAGGTAAAATCCAACAACAAGGCCATTCATGAAGATACATACAGATGGAGATACAAACAAATGATTAGATAATACTACCAAAACTTCACACACTTAAGAAAATACCATACAGGCATAAGATCTTTGGAAGGCAAAACTGACTAATATGGAGTTTTTCAAACTGTGTATAAAAGTTTCTTACAACCTCCTCAAAGTTATAGGTATTTAGAGCTCTTCTTGAATGGAAATCCAACATTCTTATCTTGTGCTTACCCTTGGGTGCTCAGCCACAATAAGGTATGACTCAATATTGTACTGCTTTAGATAAGAATCCCTCTCCTGGCCACGTCCTTCTTCAACCTCATAATCACCATTTAAACAGTTTAGTACAGAAGTTGTTATGTGCACACGTCTGGCAAGAAACAGAAGAAAGTTCACCAAATTCAGCACTTTTAATTGCCTCTCTTATTATTTAACTCAAAAAGGCACAAAGAATTTTTGAGAGAATGAAAGAAAAATATCACTTCGTACAACATATACCTATGACTAACACTGCACATTCATCGAATATGAAATGAAAAATAATTGCTGCTTATTTGAAAGGCTTTTCAAAATACAGAAGAAAGGCGTGATGAACACTTCTGGTGCCAAGTTTGAAGAACACTGCTTCAAAATTTCCAGAGATATTCTTTATTCAGTATTTTACCATTTTAGTTGCAAACCTCATGATGTCATCATTTTCCTAATTTGCGTAGTACAAAAACGTCAATATCTCTAAAGCGAAAAAAGATATTCTGAAAAAGGAAATGCCATTCTTCTTTATTTTGAACAGCCTTTTTAAACAAGCAGCACGGGTCATAGGCACTTTAAACATTAATTAATAACAAGTTTGTAAAAACCAGAACAAACATCATCAATTTGTACCCACCTTCAATATTGCTTTATATGACCATTGGAAAAAAAAATTACTTTATACTTTTAAAACCAAAATAATTTTACCTATTTAAATACACCTTCATGGTGCACCTTACTAGTTCTCCACAAGATACAGACTCACAGTAGAAAATGTTAACAGTAAGTTACAATGAAACACTGAGTTCTGGACATACCCTGGAAGGCCCCCTGACTCCATATGATTTGCAGTTGTCACATCATCAGACCAGACATCATACTGCCACTTGACAAGACCCAGAACCCCACTGTGAACTTTTCCCATATGCACACCAACTCTCATGTTCAAATTAACACCTGTGGCTTCACGCACACTCCTGCAGTTATAAGAAAACAAACTTCCATAATACACAATTGCTCAAATGGTCACCTAGCCTATAATGTACATTAACAAACTTAAATTTGCACTAATCTCTGCTCCCATCTCTTGATATACCAGCAAATATTCACAGCATTCTTCCTACAATTTTAGCCTTATGTTACAAATAAAAACTTTGACTTCGAACTTGAGAAAAGAAGTTCCAACTGAATAGGACAACTCAGGAAAAAAAATCCAACAAGTGTGATGGTGATGACTATGTTATTAAATACTCAGACTGATAAGAGTGAACTGACTCTGGAAAACTTAACAGTTGCCTTTTCAGCAACTGTTCTCTGGGATAATATCCCAGTAGACTTAAAAAACCTAAATGTCTCCTATTTTTCTAAAAAATTAACACTTTATTTGCTCTCAGAACAACACTTTGAAACCTTGTCCTAAAGTCTACTTTCTACATTTATTTTCTTATTTATTCATTTTTTTTAGTTCTGCTCTCCTTGATTTGTTATTTTCAGTAGTACCTTAATGAAACTGGAGGCTAACTCGTAAGCTTCCCAGTTATTTAGCCTCCAGTCTCAATATTTGTACTTTATTAATATGGGTGTGTGTGTGAGAGTTAGATATATATACTAGTAGTAATCAAACATTATGAGTGCTTTCGTCTTCTACACCTGTGATATAACTTAAGTAGCTGTCTGTTGCTGAAATCATTATCTTTGTGAACAGCTGAAGTTTTACAGACAGATATAACATAATAACAAAGTCCACTATTTTCCTGCAGATTACAGTCGAACCTCTAAGCAGCCACTCTGGGGGACAAGACAACAGGCCACTTAATAGAGGCAAAAAACAAAACAAAATCACCCTTGGGACAGCAAGAAGCTGACTGCGGCCACTTAATAGAGGTGGCTGTTGAATAGAGGTTTTTATTACAGTGTATAGCTGACAATTTTTCTGAGATTTTGACCACTGGCTGCCAAATAAAAGTTGGCCACATAATAGGGGGTATTTTGATTTCCTTGCTTTATTGTTGACACGTTGCGTGACGCCTCCAGTTTTGGTAAGTCACGAGTTTAATAGAACATTCCCCTTCAAAATTCATGCTAAAATCTCATTTTTACTTTAACTGGTAATTTTAAGCATAAAAGCTAATTTTTAAAAGTACACTGTGTTACAGCTGGTATTCTAAGTTAGCAGCACAAATATCAGCTAGCATTTGCACTCGCATGCCAGTTTATCCGTGGTTTATCCTAAACAAACTCTGTGCAACTGGCAACTGATTCGAATATTTCCACTGATGAATAGAAATAGTCAGCATTTACATTGCTGTTCCTTAGTTCTGGCTTACTCTTATAGATCTTGGCTTCAGATTACTCTTCCGTTGATTCAATTTTGAGCTTCACTGGATACTGAACTATTTGTGGCCACTGGAAATTATCAATTAAGGACGGTGCCTACTAAATACAAAGGTTTTTGCGCCAGGTTAGGACCTTGCGGAAAAAGTAGATCTTTGCAAGGGCTATCGGAATCCACAAAGAAAAATGAGGGTAGCCACGCATTTTTTCGAGATAATTAGCCTTGAATCTCAACAAAAATGCTGACATCAGCATTTTTCTGAAAATAGGAGAGGATATTTCTTCACAGCTTTCTTTAGAATTCACCTTTACATACAGAAAAGCAAACACATTTATAAAGATCTGAAAACTACATGGTAAATGGTAACATAAAAACCATTTTTGGTATGTTTTTATTAACAAAATCATTGCAACAGCACTTTTAGCGTCTCTGACAGCCTTCCTCTGTTTCAGCTAAAATACAGTCTAAATACCTTTTGCTCAAAACCAGAAACTAATCACCTGCTGAATAGGCTTGCCACTTCCATTTCATAACATAAAATATAGGAGAATTTTAGAATTTTAGAATTTTACACGTTTTTGTAATTATTAGGTTTATTAGGTTTCTTACTTTTTATTTTGTAACTCTTAATTAACCGCAGGTCCACATCAGCTTATGCTGCCTATATACCGACCTGCGTAAACAAATAAATGATGTATGTATGTATGTATGTATGTATGTAGTAATCACGCGTTTTTTAAACTTATTGATCCTTTTTTAAACTTTTTACCAAGGTGAAACGTCCCATGAAACTCGACTCAAGTCTGCATTAGGACTGCGTTCTACAAATGCAAAAAACATAGGCACGCAAGGCATGCATGAGTTATTTTTTTGTGTCAATTAGTAAAACTAGTACCTGCAATTTCACCTGATTTTCATTATTGTCTTGAGTGGGGAGGGGGAACATCAACACTTTTTTAAAAGGATAGCAGCACTTTTTTCAAACTTCAGTTGCAAAACACAGATAATTTGTTACATTACATGAGTGTCCCAAGGACTTTTGTCCATGATTTTCTGATTTTCATGTCTTGTGGAAAAATGCACAATTAGAATGTTTTATAGCCGTAAAAGCATTTAGAACCCGAGAATGTGAACACCTGACACTAGAAAGGCATTTGTAAGAGCTTTTACACAGCTTTTCCACATTTTACAATAGTTTTGGACCCACCTTAAAAACTTTTGTATGTGATGGCAGTGATAACAGCATCGCTTGATTTGTATCCGTAACAAACTGTTTACATTGTACTGTACAGTTTTGCAGATACTTCAAGTATTTAAACGACAAATTTGGTATTTAAGTCATCTTAGTGATAACCTTGACAGTCATTACAGCACGTTTAAGTATAGAGGCACTACACTCTTCGGGTAGTGACATCAGGGTTCATTGGTCATCACACAATGCTCAGTGGCAAAGAAGACAATGTTTCATCAATGTTTTCAAGGTATCAACTAAGAAAACCTGCAAATTAACTACTTTTCAACACGAGATTTACGGTACTGTTTCGAAATTATTTCACAGAAGTCACCTCACAGCATGCTGGCAGTGAATACAACAGTACTCACTTGATTTAGTGTGGAAGAGTTGACTTTAAAACAATTCTTAAGAATGGAAAGTGAGTTCCATGCTTGCAGAGCTCAAAATTATGTTTTTCCCAGCTATAAAGGTGTAGAAAGATCGATTGCCAAACACATTTCGCTTTGACATGTCTTACATGTGAGCTTTTGAAAGAAGGCAGATTTTTAAAGTGAGTACTGTTGAGTTATGCAAACAAGACCTGACCAACTCATTGTCCACAACATTAAAACATGTCACACCATAAAAATTATTGTTTCAAAAATAAATAAAGGGAAATGACTTCCAGCGACTGGAAACAACTTTCTGATATTTGGTTCAGTACCCTATGGACAAAATGATTGTTTATGATGCCCGCTCACTGCATGTATCACAAATTCATGCCACAGATGATTTTGAAATTTGAAATTCAACTTCCCTGGGTGAAAATCTCCTCTTTTCCTGCTGTTCGACAGAAATTCTTGTCATATGCACCATGATCTATGCTGCCTTATGCCCATTGCTGCCTTCAGCATTACCCATGTTTGTCCTTTCAAATACTGCATGTGTGAGTATGAGGTAGAACAAATTCCATTTCACACCACGTGTTTGCATTGGGGAGAATTGAAACAAAAAAATACGTGTCAATGAAACACAAAATAGCTCAAAAATAGTCCTTGTATTACGATCTATTCACAGAGTGGAGAAAAAACACATTCAGACTGTGAAAAACCACCAAAAAGTGTCATTTTATTTTTCAACTGAAATTCAGACAATCATGGACAAATGTCTTGGGACAAATGTACACTTTTGGCGCTTTTGCGTACATGCCAGACACGGAGGGTTGTCCAATACACACAATCTGATATGGTCCGAAAATACAACTTTTCGATCTGTACGGTTTGACAGACAGTGATAGACTGTTTTAAATCCGTAAACGGTTGGAAAACTGCATCTCATAAAGGGGACTGGAGTTAAGGGGATGATATGGCTTGTTGATCCATACAGTTTGTACGGATGGAAAAGGCCATTTTCAATCATACAGTCGGAGAATTTCATCTCATTAAGTGGACTTAAATATAAATCACGTCTTGCCAGAGTCCAGGAGGTGACACAGCTTGTCAATCCGCACGGTTTGTATGGATGGAAAAGGCCGGTTTTCTTTCCGTATACGGTTGGAGAATTGCGTCTCATTAGGGGGACTTAAGGGGAATATAAATCACATCTTGCCAGAGTCCGTACAAACCGTACAGATTGACAAGCCATGGAAAAGGCCATTTTCCATCTGCATATATAAAAATGTTCGTTATAGCAGGGTCTTCGTTGCAACAAAGAACCCGTTATAACAAATTATCTGGTTAACAGCAAAAATATTTGTTATAGTGGGGTAATTCAAAATTACCAAAAATTCAATACTACACGTAGAAATCATTACTTTTATTCATTTGATACTGTAAACTGTAAGTGTAACGCGCCGACAATCAGGACATAAATTTCAAGAACACTTTCAATTTAAAACTTTAAAATTCAGAAGTCTCAGTAACACCTGTGAGAAATCATCAATGTCAGACAAAATATTCGTTATAGCGGCGTAAATTGTGTCTTGGGACCGTCAAAATCTATTCATTATAGCTGGGATTTAGTTATAGCGGGGTTCGTTTCCACATATTTTACTGTAATTCTGCCAGGCTTTCAAATGTTGTTCATTATAACGGGGTCTTTGTAATAGTGGGGTTTGTTATAGCGGGGTGCCACTGTACATTTATTACATAATATTAGTTACAACTGGTCAGTATAAAGCACAGACTGCAGTCCGTGGTTTATACCTCACTCTGTGTTTTATACCCGGTCTGTAGTCCGCAGTCCGCAGTCCATATTTTATAGTGACCAGAACCCATAATTCTGGACCATGTAAATTGACACAAACGTTGCCTATTCCGTCGGTATGCGAGAAGACATGCTTTTATTAAGGAGCTAGGACAATTATTCTGTTTACAAACACGACTTTGACTTGCTTTGGCTTTGGGGGAACAACTATTGAGTATTTTCACATCCAAAACAATGAAACGGAGGACATGTTTGTCTACCACAGTAATCCTGTGGGAGTCGAACTCTTTTACTATCTACACACTTTCATAAATTTTGCATCCAACATGGTTGGATGCAAAATGTCAAAATGTCTCATGCCCCAGAGGTTGCGGGTCAACTTGCCGCCACGGAGTCTTTCCATACCAAAATTGAAAAGCTCCTTAGAAAAGCTCTGACAAATATGAATGTTTCAAAATTCCCTTTATTGGAATACTTGTTGCAACAAATTACATCAAAATGCCCCTGGAAACAGAAATATCAAGAAGAATCACTGCAGATTCATCAGTTCTATTGCAACCACTCATCCCCGAAAAACAAGTGTCAAGTTACCATTTGTACCTAAAAATAAAATGAGCTCATTACATTTGCTTGCAACGAAAACAAGTTTTAAAACTCAGTGGTCTTGATCATAACTAGCTGTAGTAATTAGACTTAAAAAAGTTCAAAACTTCTGTAACATTCTGAGACTTCACAGAGTTTAAGATTAGACTTGTAGAAATTACAAAGTTATAAAGGAAGCAGTAACAAATAAGCTTGCATTATGACCACTTGAAAAAAAGCACTATTTAGCTTCAACTCATCGTAAACAAAAACTTAAACTGTAAGACTTTGCACAATTAACCATTAAATATTGGAGAAACTGCAGAAAATATATAAAAATTATTTATATAAAGCAATAAAAAATATACTTTGATCACTATCGACAGAAAAGTGTAAGTACGCACTTACTTTTCATCCAAATCTTAGCTTTGACAAAACGAAGACAAGCTTGTTCGTTCCGCCTCAAGGCAGCATTTTCACTGATTTTGAGATTTCTGTTTGTAATTCCACAGTATAAGCTTAAATCCATATTTGAAAACACCTTTCCTTCAAAAAAATATCAGATCATAGTTTCATTTCTCTGTATCATAATCCAACATAAAACAATGTGGAACGACTCAGTGAGAATACGCAGAAACCTTAGATTTGTCAGTATCACCATACAGGGACTGTTGGAAGCACCACTTTGCCAAAACAAGCCAGCCCTGGCTACTTCCACCTCAAGGTAATACTTTCACTGGTTTCAGTGATTTGTCGGTATTTCCATGGTATAAATCCTCATTCAAAAACACATTTCCTCCAAAAAAGATATATAAGTTCATACATTCAATTCCCGTCATCATAATCCACTTTCCAAACATTTCCGAAGATTTTCCAAAATTGTTCCAAAGGCCAGATGAACATTTCTGAGCATTCTCCAAACGTTTCCAAACATTTTATGAAGATTACCGAAGATTGCCGAAGATTGCCGAAGACGACCGAAGAAGACCCGAAGATGTTTTGATCATTCACCAACAAATTTAAGTGTAGTTAAAGGAACAAAAGAGAAATGTTGTCAAACATGATATCCTCATGTGTGTGGATATCATGTTTGACAACATTTCTCTTTTGTCCCTTTAACTACACCTAAATTTGTTGGTGAATGATCGAAACATCTTCGGATCTTCTTCGGTCGTCTTCGCCAATCTTCACCAATCTTCGGTAATCATGATATCCACACACGTGAGGATATCATATCTTCACATGTGAGGATATCATATCGTCTTTATAAATTTGTTACCGCTCGGTATACCACTGACTTTTATATAATAAATGAAATTCATGTTTGAGTGCAAGGCTGCTGCCAACAGGTGCCCGGTCGCCTGAGGCGCCTAAGTTACGAGTGCGGGCGACTAAAGTTTTGTTCAAGGAGCCTGAGTGGACGCCTAAACATGGAGTTTTCATTCCCATCTAATCTGTCCGATGACGTCAATTCTCTCATGAAATCGGTCAAAAAATCACTCACACAATAAATTAAACGGAAAACAACAGCTAGTCTGGCCCTGTTTTGATTTTTTCTCCAGAAATATGGCCCAAAACATGGCAACAAAGTCTCTCCCTGCTTTCAAAACAGCCGAAAACAGCGATATTTGAAAATTACCCTATAATGCATTGCAAGCTCAGTATTGAATAATTGTACTTCATGTACGCCAATAGATTGTGTCTCTGTTGATACTTTAATTACTAATTTCAGTTTGTAAAATAACTACTTTGGTAACAAATATTTTTGGAATTGGAGTTATGATGCTGCTGACATATGTAAAATTGAATAAAAATAAATGTGGCTAAATTCTTGGGCTTTTTTTGTCCAATACTTTGGAAAATTTCACTTAGATGTACTGAATGAATTTCTTTGGTTTCTGAAAGGATTATTCACGACCTAAAAGTTGAAATATTCAAGTAACTGGCCAGCAAAAAGGAAACATTACAATTCTTCTTTCATACAAGGGTTTTATATTTTAAATTATCAAACGAACTGTCGTGGCTCCACCCAATATACAAGAAAACATTTTCTCCAAGGAAGCGGCCAACATAATGCCATAATGATGCCTCAAAAATCACCTTTAGTTTATACTCATGTCCCAAGCCCGGGGAAGGTAAGCACATTTTACTGAGGCCAAATTCAAGCCCACCCCCACCCCTCAAACACCTCTTTCGTTTTTATTTGTTTTCATTTGCAGCTTGCATTTCATGATTTTTCCAATGTATTTTGTTTTATTGAAATAGAATTGCACCACTCAAAAACAAAAGCAGCAATATAATATTTTTGGAAAAAATGCTGCAGCACTTGCATGGATACACCAATTACTGAATTTGTTTGACCATAAATAGTATTCTTCATCAGTCATGGCCTGATCACTTTGCTGAACAGTTTACTTCAAAAATTTGATTGATATATATATGTTATTTGCCGGCTGAGGTCTTGAAAATGCTGCATTTTCAGCATTTTCAAGCCCGAGGTCACAGTTTTCACTATATGGACCGACCCTACTGGTAAGCTGGCAAATAACATTTGTTTGTTTTTTTCTTGCAGTATATTGCTTTTACAGATTACAAATGGCTTTGTTTATGCAACTCTTGTCATTGATCATCAATGGATGTGTAAAAAAAGCAAAAGATTGACGATTACCACTAACTTTTAGCAGCGAACCTTAGGCAGTGGTGAAAAAATCTGGCCCTTGGGCCGTATCGTAAAGAGCTGGACCGGTCACGTGCATATGATTAGCCAATCAAATTCAAGGATTTAGGATTTCAGCCTGCTCAGATGCTTGAGAAAAAAAAAATAGACCATATTAGTATCTCATGGAAATCTCTGCCCCTGGACCCCTCCCCTAAAGTTCCACAATTCCCCCCAATCCCCCCGTCTCCCCCAACCTCCCCAACCCCCCTCTCCCCCCCACCCCGGGATTATTCACGGCAAATTTTATCCTGGGCTCCTTACTTTTGAAGTTAGCAGTCCGAAGGGCTCCTTAAAAATTTCCTCAGGCAACAGCCTTGGAGTGGCAAGAACAATATATCACGAGTGAGCACAGAGAACAAGTGAGATATTGTTCTTGCCACAAGAACATAAAATTCATATCTTCGAGCTGATGTGTAATGTTCTTTTTATTACATAGTAGGGCTGCAAATAACAGTCGGTCATCGCATACTAGCAGACCAAAATTTGCTCATGTCCAACGAAATCCCAACTGTGGTCGGACATGATGTCCGGACAATGCTTTTATCGTAAAGCATTTTACGGTAAGGCTGCATAAAAATCTACCTACTTTTTTAGGTGATGTCCAACCACAATTTGTTTCATCTGACCAAGACAGTGTCTTCGTAGGACACGGGTCCTTTCAAGAGCCCTGTATAGACATACTGATGATGGCATTTTTGATGATTTTCCGAAGATTTCGGACCACTTTTCGAAGATTTCCAAAAATGCTTCAAAACTTGTCCAAAGGTCACAAGAACCTTGCCAAACATTTTTCGAAACTTTCCAAAGATAACCAAATATTGCCAAAGACTTTCGAGGAAGACCTGAAGATGTTTCAATGATACACCAACGAATTTAAGTACAATTTACGAGACAAATTTGATATCAGTGAAATCATCAATATCTTCACTAGCGAGGATATGGAAAATACACCACCTGAGTCCCGGATGTGGTTTCGTATGAACTTTACGAGTGGTGTATTTTCCAGTAAAACACTCTTGTCTATATAATAGGACAATCACATGACTTTGGAGAGCATATAGTTTATTTGTGGCCCGAGTAACATCATCTGCGCCTGAGCAGAGCGAGGGCGCAAATGATGCTACGAGGGAACCAAATAAACTATATGCCCGACAAAAGTCATTTGATTGTCATTATTATCAATACACAAGGCCAAATTAATAAGAAAAAATGTTTCACAGAGATGTAGCATGAAAGTATGATCTGGAAAGTTGTTGCTTCAATACGATCAGCTAAACAAGAGCCAAATAAAATTTTTCTGTTAACAATAAAAGTCAAATATAATCTAGTTTTAGGTATTGATTCAATTTCTACCTGTCTCCTGACTGAATAGATGATTTGTGTTCCGGTTTCGCATCGTTTTCTTTCGTGAATAGCTTGGCCTTTGCTTTAAACATTTGGTTGGCAGACGTGAGTTCGTTGTCTTACAAAATGTTTATGTTTCGGCCAAGTGGAGCACAGATTAGATGGCGATGAATGGCCGCTCTAATTCCAGTCAATGCACTTGGAGTAATGCTTAGCCTTTTTCTGTTTTCCCTTTAGCGAAGAACTTTTGCAGAATTTCACTCAAGTCTGTTGGATTTGCTGTTTTGAGATCCACTGTAATTTTTCTTTTCTCACACCATTTCTTGAACTTCTTTGCTCCCAGCTCATTTGTTTTCTTGTTGCATTTCACTTGAGCTTTTTGCTCAATTTCATCCAGTTGTTTGTTGTCTATGTGCAAGTTTTGACTAAAAAAAAGCTAAAAATTGGAGACTTCAAAATCTTCAAATTAAAAACGTCAAACATTCACTACAGAACTACAAAGTGAGCAAGTGCAATCTCACAAACAAAAATTCACACCAACTCTAGCATTGAAATGTTATCCTCAGGATATTATTGGCCAAGCGAAGTTGTTTGACATCTCTGCAGCCAATCAGAATCAGGGCAGCTAATGCATTTTCATCCCGTGCATTTCCCATTTGGCCGTTGCTTGGCCCGCAAAATGGCACGTTTTACAGAGGGCAGTTTGTCATTTGGCCACGTGCATTGATAATAATAAATATTAACACTTTGAAGATCACGCTTTTTTTCGGAGGTTTATTCACAGTTTTTCCTCAGGATCGCATGCGAAACAACAACCAAAATCATGCCAGGTATACTTTGCAAACAAAGGTGTCTGCTCTTCTTGGGTGCCATTCTGATCACCAGCAGCTCAACTGTAGACCAGTAAAATCACTTTACACAAACACATGTGTAGAAATCAAAATATTCTTTCTATAATGACTGAATTTTTTATTTGAAACAGTGTTAATGAAAAGTTCATTCTTTTGCACCAATTGAGCCACAGAAGGTAAACTCCTAAAGACCTGATAATCCCACTAGGTGATAGGGAAAAAGTATTAGAGTACAAAAAGGAAGATAAGAGAGCCGAGGGGGAAAAGTAGTGATCGATTGTATAAAAGATCTGCATCCAAGTTGCATTGATTTTATTTGATTTGATCAGGATGATTTGTAGTGTTTTGAAATTCTGGGACCAGGGGCCAGATGTGTGCAGACACCTAGGTTGTGCAGAGGGGTTAAACTTGGCTATTTATTACTGAAATCAACCTATGTTAAAGCCCTGCACACACTCTTGCCTGTCACACACAAATGAATTAATTACCAACAGTTTTTCCTCAGGATCGCATGCAAAACAACAACACTTTGTCCATAATTTTATTGCTGTTATGTGAGCTCCATTATGTATATCATTACAATAGAAAATCGGTCATTTTATAAACTATCAAGGGTGGCCTTCTCAACTCACTTTAATTTGTATGGCTGTGAGTAAACAAGAAAATAAAGCATGCGATCATGCTGGATTTCATCAACTTCCATTCCACAAGAACCAATTCTTGTAAGGAATCTTTTCAATTTACATCATTCGCAACATGCAGTTTGTTTGCTTTGTTTGGGGCGAGAAACATTTGTGTGGTCTACTACGTTTTGCCCAAAAGGCACTCTCAACGTTCGCCTCTATTGGGCATTTAATGCGTGTCCGCTGACTCTTTCATTTCAATCGTTTTCTTTGTTTAATTTGTGTCGTTCGTTTACCATTTTTGCTCAAAGATAAGCCCTTTCTGATTAGTGTGCTAAAACTGACTGTTATTCTTTAGAACTAGTGTCATCCCCATAAAATGAATAAAATTTTTACTTGCAAAAATAAAATTGAGTTTACTTTTACTGCACTGCAAAGTGTATACACGAACTTGCAAATAAAAATCTGTTTAGTGTTTTTCCTCTCTTTTGATTTTATTTGCTGTACTAGCATCACAGAAATCTGAAAGATCCATTTCTTAAATATTGATCCATACTTTTTAATTCGCACAACTTTTCCGATGCCGTAAAGAGCAGCACAACACATATTACTAGGCATTCAAAGACCATCCTAAGTAGAAGGACGTAGAATCAAAAGAGAAAGGAAGATGAAAAATACGCAGAAAAAGAAAATAAAAACTCGAAATTACCATCTGCTAACGAAAGTTGAATCTGGAAAATGTCGTGGCGTGACAGCGGCCATTGACATCATTTGTATAAATAGCGGCGGAATCCAAACGAATGCACAAATAGGAAAAGTTTTTCCCGGCCAGAAAACGTTTAGTGGAACAATGTTATGTTATTTTTCACAAATGATGGTCACTGAAAAAGAAATACTTCCCCAACCGCCACACCGTTTTGGCCACAGCGTGATCTGAGTTATGGGGTCACGACTGGATCCCTAGCCGCTGACCACCCGAAGGACATTGCAGACTCGTTTTCCCACGCTCTTGCGACTTGACGTGACAAATGACGTCAATGGCCGCTGTCACGCCACGACATTTTCCAGATTCAACTTTCGTTAGCAGATGGTAATTTCGAGTTTTTATTTTCTTTTGCTGCGTATTTTTCATCTTCCTTTCTCCTTTAATTCTACGTTCTTCTACTCAGGATGGTCTTTGAATGCCTAGCAAGGTTTAAAGTGGCGTTTACCACGCTGTCCACGGCTGTATTGGCAAAAGAGAAGTGTTTCGCCGAAGTAGCAGGATAACGGTAAACACGGTAACTTTGAACGCTTTGTACAAAGTCAATATACTTTGGCCGAAAAATGTTTTTCCAGAAACGTGATGTGTATCCCTCCAATGTCTGATTCATCACTGTGATTGCTTTCAAAAGCGTTGAACTTTTGAGAAATAATTATTTTAAAATCAGTTCCAACACTCCATCTAATTTAGTATGCATTATTTGAAACTTTATTTGTTAATCGCTTCGGCAGTTTTTTGATGTTTATCGAATGATATTGCATTAAAAGGCCTTTTTCTTCAACACTGTGTAGTTTTCTCATTATTTTGCGTTGCGATAGTAATTTCTGAACAGTTTTTTGTGGGGGCTTATTTTCGGCCTGATTTTGCTGCTATCAGACGGAAAAAGTTTGTGGCTCGATATTTTTGGTTTAAAGCGAAACTGAAACAAAAGAAATTCATTTTTAAATAGTATTCGGTAACCTCTGCTTGGGAGATCAAAATCGGCCGATTTTATTTTTTAGCCGGAAATCATCGGTCGTTTCTTAGGCGCAGGGCCTCTATAAACCTGTTAACATCCACCATGTACTTCTGGGGGCTTTTCCATTGGAAAATAGCAGAGTTGTTGATGTGATGTGGTTTTACTGCTTTATCAGTTTAATAATAAACTAGAACTAGACCAAGTGACTTCGCTTTTCTCTGTTGTGTAGTTTCCGAAAATATCCATACCCCCCATGGAAAGGATTTTTCCCGGAAATTCCATTTTTGTTGCACACCCCTTAGGAATATTATCATTCCTTGTGGAAACCAAAAATAAGCTATTTTTTTTAGTGCAAGATACTGAATTTTGATCCTTACCGTTTTTTTCCACAAAATTTGGTGGATACTGTGACCAACACATCACCAAGAGTTACATCGTCTACCTCAAGAATGCATATCATATCGCAGAATTTGCGATATGAAAATTATAGATTTAATACCATCAATTCCACTTCATAATTTTGACAAAACAGTTACTAAAAAAGTTCATTTCCAAGAGCATTGAGAGAGAAATGCTGAAAAAGAAACGCTTTAGACCGCACCAGTTTAAAGCACAACAACCAAAACAACATAATTTTCAGTGCATGTTTTGTATCAAATTTCAGTGGATCAAATCATTGTACAGTATTGTGCAAAAGTAATGAGAGCAAAATGCACGAATTTCGTTCTTTGTCTCTGCGAAATTTCAATGAAAGTTCGCCTGAAAATTCAAGCGTCTTTTCGCAATGTCTTGAGCATTATTTCTTTAAAACAAAGGACAAAAATTTGCGGCACTTTCATGACCAGAACGACTATTCCTCAGCAGAGGGATAATACCACTTGCAGTATGCGAAATATCGCAGTACAGTGCACTGACCAGTATCGAGCCATCAATGTATTGTTCTCTTGTGAACAAACGCAGTCATGTTGACGGTTTACTCCTCTATAAAATTAGTTGTTGTTAATGTGTTAATCCGTCTTTCATGGCAAAGAACGTAGAGAATTTGAATCCTTTGATTGTTTTCAATGACACGAACTCGCTAACTTAAGCTTTGCCACGTCACCATGCCAGAAAGGTAGGTACAAAAGGCGGACTGCTAGTCCTGGTTAACTCGAACGAAAGTAAAATTCTTAATAAGGTCTTTTTGAAGGCCTACTTCATCTCAAAATTCATCCAAAGTGACATCAAATTCAGTGATCAATGGACAAGCAGACATGTTGTTTATCTAGTGCCAGGTCTCCATGTGCCCAGTCCCTTCAGCTGTTATCACTTTCACCACGTTCTTGTCCGCCTGCCATGATGGATAGTATATTATTCGCGACAATCCCTCTTTATTTCACACTCGTAAATAAGACATGGATACATGCAACCGCACTTGAGCATGTTGGAAGTGCAAAGAAACGGGATTAGGGAAGGAAAAGTGCAGAGATGTTCAGATGGCAAGTGCAAAGGGAAAGACACGGTATCCGGTCATTTTGTCAATGAGTTGTTTCGCCAACGTCTCGTTCACCAACGTCTTGGGTAGATTGGCCAACGTATTGTCGCTTCACCAATGTCCTACTGGTCAATTTGCCAATGTCTAAATAAAAGTTTACCTTCACTTGTGTGTGTTGTCATTTATTTCAATACCTCACCTAGAATTATTTTCCATGCAAGAGCACCTCATTATTTATGACGACAGTTCTCTGCTACACTAACCCTCCCACTAAGATTTTTTTTTTGTTTGAACACTAATGGGGGAGAAAGCATAACTGATTTATAACAATCAATACAGCTTGAATGTTACTAAATCTATGAGTTAAAAAGTCTTCAGCCAAGTTAAACAGATCTGTAAGAGACTGGCCTGAATAATTTGATAATAGCTTCGAACCTTTGATGGTAATATCGCAAGGTTGCGCAGAGCCTGGGTTTATTGTGGCTGCACCGCGAGTACTTCCGCGAGTAGAATTTCTTGTTCAATGAAAACAGGTTGGCAAACAGACCATTTGAGCTTGTGAGCTTAAGACTGCAACAACCAAAGTGATATCAGCTTTCTCTGGACAAGGTAAGTTTGTGAGAAAAGGCTTTGAGATATTACTATCGTGCACGTTCTTGTTTTGCTCTGGCTTAATTCATCTTGCTACTGGGAATCGATGGGAAACCTAAGGAACAGAGCGAATTTTTGCTAGAAAGTTCGAAGGAAAATTTGAGGAGAGCAAATTTTCGCTCAAAAAATCAGGTCAAATTATCAGTAGACACGAATTACTGTTCGAAAATTCGCATCGACTAAAACAATGGGCAGTGGGAAAATTTGTTGAATTTTCTTCAAACTTTCGAGGTGAACAAAACTTCACCATTTTTCGTCGAAAAGCCCTGAAATTTGCGAATTTCGTCGAATTACACTCTCATTACTTTGCACAATACTGTAAGTATCTGATAGATTCAATTTTATTTGGAAGCTGGAAAATCAGAACTCTCCTGACCTTCAACAAAGATGTTACTGTTTCTAACGTTTCCAATGAGTTAAGTTTTCTTAGCTGTTCTTTTGTAGTGTCCCTCGCAGCTGCGCTGTTATTTGGGTTGTCATGTTGCAGAGCCAAATATTTTTCTTATGCAACCCTTTGCTCTCGATCTTGCTCTACAAGTTGTGTGAGCAACGAGAAAAATAATTCTTTAATTTGCTAGGAAGTACACCACAGTATTGTCATGGTCAACATTCATGACTCTGGCAGCAAATTCCAGCAAATGTTTGCCACAGGTTTTTATCATGTCGAGTACCGAAAAACACGCTTCGTTCGGTGTAAACACAATATTTATATTAAATTACTAGCAACGGCTAACTGAGACTGCGAGATAAACACTGCTTTGGTCTGCTTTATATTTTCAATTATTACATGGCCAGCTCTGTGAGTGGGCAAGATGAATCAAATCCTGCGCTGTGATTGGCTACCCGAGTGGGCAAGATGGAGCTATCTTGCCAACTCGGGACTTCCCTCCGTGTCCCGCAAGAAAAATTTCCCCAAAAGCCATATAATAAATCCTTTATTGACCAAGCTTTTTCAGTCAAGATGACTGGATACTGGCCTCATTCATTTTTTTGCCTGTTCATGGACCTCGACTCCGTCTCGGTCCATAAAACATGCAAAAAAAAAAACATGGCCGATATCCGGCCATCTTGACCTCACACTTGGTCAATAACCCATATATATCAGTCCTGCACTGGGATTAAAAGAATTCAGATGATTTTAGTGATATACTTTTGCTTTATTAATAAATAGTACATGACATTCCGAGGAAAGCAACTTCATTTGCCACACATCCGAGGTGCAATGCATGAGTGATCACAAGGACAGACTGCGCCAAAAATATCATAAAGGAACACAACAGTTGAATGCGTCAATCTGTCTCTATTAATAAAATACAAATATCGCAATGTCTATTTGAAGTATAAGCTATCCTAACTGTTCCAGCTTATACCTCTTGAATTTTCATTCAGTTCTTAAACTGGTTATCATTCTGTACTTCTACTACATGTGTGTCCTGTTGCTGTAAAGATTATGCTATTTATAACTCAGCAAAGAATGTTTAATCTGCATGCATAGCCTGAGACTGTTGGCTAGAATGTCTCCTCTTAGCTTTTAGTATCTCAGTGGACTTAATAAGAAAGAAAATGTTCCTACTAAAAGCAGTGTTCATCTTGATTTTTGTTGTTGCACTCTGCTGGAATCTATTTTCAAATATGTAATACAATTATTTATAATTTATAAAATGATTTTACCAGAGAATAAATTCAGCCACCTAAAGGGTGTCAATAGGAAGCCAATGGACATCAGAACCCATACATCAAAGGATGTTTATTTTCCAGTTTTTTCGCTGCTGTACCAAGAAGAACCTCACAATGATCAGTTCCTCATTTCTTTTCACTCAACTACTGTAACTTTTCTCCATTCATCCAATTCATCCAATTCATCCAATTCATTCATGAGCTGGCTAACAGGGGCCTTTGATTTTATAACTTACCGTTGCCAAAAACCTTATCTTTGCATGGCAAATCTATGAAACTGTTTGCAAACTTTTGCAGTGATTAACCATACAGCCATGGGCCGAGCGCAGTTCATGTTTTACAAGTTGTTTACTTATTTTTTTTTTAGTTTTGTTGGTGACCAGACCCAAACTTCCTCTCCACCAAATTTTGAATCATGCAACCTGTGATGTTTATTCGCTAAAAGCTGTTGACACATTAATAGACGGACAATGTTTTTTTTATTGTGTGTAAAATATATTTTCTTTTGGTTTTATCGAAGCGTTGGATACGAAGGAAATAATAAATACGCTAAAAAAGGTATTACATCAGCCATGGAATGCGTTGACATTGCATCTTTCACTTTTGCTACGTGACAAATAAGATCGTGTTTACTTTGCAAGTTTCTTTTGCCAGGAGCTACAGTCTTTTCAGTTTTCCGAGTATTTTTTATATTTTTAGACAAGAGAAGTGAATTGTGGTGCTGTAAAAATGAAGTGAGTTCAGAGATCGGAAGGAAAATTAAATATTTGCAAGCCAAGTAAAGAACATGTCAGAACGTGCCACGATTACATCATTGGTAGGGAAATAACCACCATACTTACAATAACCGTTGATAATGTAATTCTTGAATTATGTGACTCATGTGACTACTTTGCTAGCCCTTTACTCATGGAAAAAACAGTAAAATTTAAGATTTCACACAGGCTAAGAGCGATGGTGCAATAATACAGTTTGTGTTGATTAAGTGATGTGGTGCCTACAGTGATCAATGAATATTTGGAATGTGCAGCGTTGCGACTGTAGTGCTAAGACACCAATTAAATTTTAGAAGTGCGGTTATAAGATCTAAAAGATCTTCTTGTTTGACTTAAGCTAAAACATGTCAAACAGTGCTTAACAGGATGATATTTTTAAGCTTAAAGGGACACAGTCAGCTTTGGGAGCGTGCTGGCCTAGACACTAGTTTCCTTACTTTGAAAAGAGTTCACCTCAACCTGAAATCAAAGTTACACATCGAGTACGTAGAGAAATCCCCTTCAATCTTCGCAGTGTTTTGCTCAATTTTCAATCTTTAACTGAAAAACCTGTTTTTGAGTGTGCTTTTGCTCATCCTATGATACTATTTTATCATATTTGGTTAAAATAGTATGGATCGTGTCTCCAAAAGAACATGAAAAGAAGAGGTGGGAAACGTGAAGGCGCCGGGCAGAAAAAATTGCCTGCATTGGCCAAAATAACGAGAGAGATTAATCAAAAGCATTGGAGAGCAAATCACCATTATATATATTTGGAAAATCATGTTTTCTCAACCTGGCGAAAGGTCCATGCGGAGGGAACCTTCGAAAATGATTCGAACTTTCACTGCTCTGAAATTCCCCTGAATTAGTGTAAGGCATACACTAGGTTAACAATTGAAATTTTTGTGACTCCATTCAAGTAACTCGGGCCGTCCATGTTATGTGGTCTATATTTGTAATAATAAAATAATACTCAATTTTCCAAATTAAGCAATTGGAAGATATGAACTCAATTAATTGACCTCGCTCTCAATGTGTGGCTTCATAGCTCAGTTGGTAGAGCATCGCACCGGTATCGCGGAGGTCACGGGTTCGAATCCCATTGAAGTCCTGATTTTTTCAGGCTTCCTCTTTCCAATTGCTTAAATTAGAAAATTTACTGTGATGATCATTCTTCACTTTCATCCACAACTACAGTTCAAATATGAATTATTTGATATATACTTCACACCATTTCACTCCTCACAGGAAGATATGAACTCAATTAATTGACCTTGCTCCCAATGTGTGGCTTCATAGCTCAGTTGATAGAGCATCGCACCAGTACCGCGGAGGTCACAGGTTCGAATCCCGTTGAAGCCCAATTTTTCAGTCTTCTTCTTTTCAATTGCTTAAATTATAAAATTCACTGCGATGATCATTCTTCACTTTCACTTTGTTTTATTATACTTTGAACGTAAAAAAAAAGGAAGTCTTGCATTTGCTTCATCAATGACGGCAAGGAACACAAAGCGTGCGAACTTGACATGATTACCCTTAGAAATCATACATCGAGGTCATAGATGACGTGACTACCCGTGACCTTGAGTGTCCTTGACATGATTATTGTATAATCTGCAGCTAGATGACATCACAGGCATTGATTTTGAAAATTCACTGTACAGTTTCGGCCAATCAGAAAAGAGATAGTGAGTTCAATGTATAATAATACATGTAATTGTGCCTTTATCATGTGTTGCAGGTCAGACACTGGTGTGGAGACTGCAAATTCATTTTCTGCCAATACATCTTACAAAATAATTGACAATGAGAGCGACAATGATCATGACATCAGTGACACTGAAACATCAACCTCGTCATCAGAACAAAGTTGAGACAGGTAAACATGAAACAAATGTACTGTAAAGAGCATCCATTGGCAGTTACTTCATCATTGACTAGAATAATACAGTCAGATCAAATATATATCAATTTCCACTGGCTGATCTATGGGAAAAAATGAGCATACTATGTATCAAACTGTGTGTCGGATGGATTGATCAATATTTTGAAGAGGCATGTGGGATAGAGTCAAAAAGAAAATTTGCCCAAGAATTTGTCCAATCATACATTTAGCTGTAAATAATTGGTTGGGCATGTCACAGTGTAAGTTGGGCATGGTTTGATGGTGAAACAGCTATTTTCAGCTACAGTTTGTTTTGTGGAAAGTTTGTTCAGTTGTTTGTAAGCAATAACAATGGTGTGTCTGGGATTTTCCCTTCCATGGCCATACTTTTCTACTTCACTGCCAACCACTCAAATGCTTGAGGTCATCCATTTGAACACATGAGCTAACCGTTTAAATGCTTCAAGTCATCTGTTCCAAAATGTTTGCTAGCCATTTTAACGCTTGAAGTTATCCTTATCCGTTGGAAAATTCTTGCCAGCCATTTTAACACTTCAAGTCATCCATTCGCAAATTTTTGTTAACCATTCGAACACTTTGCAGAGCCATTTGCCAATATTCAGTAACCGTTAAAACGTTTCTGGGAAATGTTTTAATGCTCTTAAAGGCATTTACTATCCGTTTATTATCCGTTTATCATCCGTTTATTTCAGCCTGTTAAACGGATAGGGGATAATGCACGTTTTCCTGTGTAAGGTCACAATTATTTGTAAGCTACAAAGAGAATGGATCAGGTTACAAATCTGACAATACACTTTAGATAATCATGCAAAACAATAGACTTTACTTACGCAATAGCATCAATCATTTCTAGGCCCATCTCAATACAACAGTGAGCATGATCAGGTCGTGGATCTGGTAAACCTGACACACAATAGTAGCAATCACCCAAGATCTTGATACGTAGACAATGGTTTTCCTGTCAAAGGATAGGAACAAGTTAATTGAAAGGCCGCATGCAAGAACGTCCCCTAGATTTTTCGGCCATTTTTGAAAGTGCTTAAAACTAGCTGAATTTTGGCATGTGGGCTTCGTTTCACCTGAGAAACATTGCTCTGAAGTTTTTTTCGCTGGGTTGCTTTTCGTTCTCGAGAAATAACGTATGCAAAAAAGGCACACAGGTTGGAAAAACCAAGTGGTTTATTGCATACGCAATATCTCGAGAACGAAGCGAACTTTAGCGCGAAAACTACAGGACATTGCTTAACATACTTGAACGAAACTGCATGCGAAATTTGGAGCGTTTTCAACAAAGTTCACCTTTGATTAAAATACCTGACGCCCTTTTCCCGCCGAGTCCTTCAAATAAACGAAGCCGGGCCTTTGTTATGATAAACAGAGCCGATCCTTTGTTATAATAGCCAAGCCAAGCCTTTGTTATAAGTCGAAGTCTCGCCTCGGTTTATTATAACAAAGGATCGGCCCGCCGCGACCGCAAGGACTTTGATTTTACTTAGAAACCAGCAAAATATCAATTTCACGCAGCTTATATAAGCTCAAATTTGTTGATTTCAGGTCAAAAGTGCTTAAAATGTTGACTCATGTTAACGCGCGGCGGCAAGGATGTTGATTTCTCTTAGAAAGCAGCAAAATGTCAATTTTACGCAACGTAAAAGCTCAAAAATGTCGATTTTAGGTCAAGAAAGGTTTAAATGTTGATTTCATGTTAACCCGTGACGGTAGGGATGTTGATTTCACTTAGAAAACAGCAAAATGTTAATTTTACGCAGCGTATAAACTCAAAAATGTTGATTTCAGGTCTAAATAGGTAAAAATGCTGATTTCACGTTAACGCGTAACGGCAAGGATGTTGATTTCACTTAGAAAACAGCAAAATGTTAATTTCACGCAACATATAAGCTCAAAAATGTTAATTTCAGGTCTAAATAGGTAAAAATGCTGATTTTACGTTAACGCGTGACGGCAAGGATGTTGATTTCACTTAGAAAACAGCAAAATGTTGATTTCATGCTGCGTATAAGCTCAAAAATGTTGATTTCAGGTCTAAATAGGTAAAAATGCTGATTTTACGTTAACGCGTGACGGCAAGGATGTTGATTTCACTTAGAAAACAGCAAAATGTTGATTTCACTCAGCGTATAAGCTCAAAAATGTTGATTTCAGGTCTAAATAGGTAAAAATGCTGATTTCATGTTAACGCATGATGGCAACGATGTTGATTTCACTTAGAAAACAGCAAAATGTTGATTTCACTCAACGTATAAGCTCAAAAATGTTGATTTCAGGTCTAAATAGGTAAAAATGCTGATTTCACGTTAACGCATGACGGCAAGGATGTTGATTTCACTTAGAAAACAGCAAAATGTTGATTTCACGCAACTTATAAGCTAAAAATTGTCGATCTCAGGTCTAAATAGGTAAAAATGCTTATTTCACGTTAACACGTGACGGCAAGGATGTTGATTTCACTTAGAAAACAGCAAAATGTTGATTTCACGCAACTTATAAACTAAAAATTGTTAATTTCAGGTCTAAACAGGTAAAAATGTTGATTTCACGTAACGCGTGACGGAAAGGATGTTGATTTCACTTAGAAAACAGCAAAATGTTAATTTCACGCAACGTATAAGCTCAAAAATGTTGATTTCAGGTTTAAATAGGTAAAATATGGCGGCCGGAAAATAGTGTTAACATCTGGAACTTACTTTGGTTATCTGGGACAATGATTATCTGCACTGAACAAATAAACATCAAATAAGCACTTTTCTAAATACAGCAACGTCTTAAATGGCTAAAAATCACGAGATAAATACATATTTTTCGACAAACGCAATCGTAGCTTTATGTCACGCACCGCCTAACAGATAAACAAATTAACCCGTCTGCGCAACATACGGGTCTCCATACATCTGCATGTCCGCTGATCCCAGAAGTTCAAAACACTACAAATCATGCCGATATGAAATAAAATCAACGCAACCTGGATCACAGATCTATGTTACAATCGATCGCTGCTTGTTGGCCATTATTACCTTTAAATGAAAAAAGCCGAAACAATCTAGTTACCAGTTCGAGAAACGCGAGCAGAACGTGATCGCAATGCATGCCGGGAAGGGTCTTTACACCTCGTGCGCGGGAAAACATGGCGGTTGATACAAGAGAAATTTTATCACTCAAAAACCAGTTCTCGCTTTCCAAACTTTGACACTAGCAACGCTTGGCAAATGGGCCACAACTCACAAGAGGGTATTTTTCTTGGGCAAGAACTGCTCTTGGACTTTGCTGCCTGGCTTGATCTGACTTCGAACGCCGATAACACGATTACGGTATATCAGCTACCTTCAAAGTTTCAGAACACATTTTGATTCTTTAAAACGTGCTGATGACTTACGGGTTTATCGAGGCTTTATGATGCCTCTCAACCACCAGGCAGGCACACAAGGTACTTTAACACTATGCTTAAGATATTAGTTGACAGAGTTCTAATGCGGCACATCTCTTTTTCGTTCGATGGTATTTCGTTTGCCGCTCGATCGATTCACGTGTTGTGTTTACGTCACAATAACCGATGTAAACAATCTGTTCCCAGATTTCCGCTCTATATACTATTTTCCTTTGACTTTAAGACAGCTAAGATTCAGTGGAATACACTATAAACAGTCTGCCTGTTTGCTGTTCAACAAAATAATAAGGTTTCTTTTGTTTTTTGTTCAACAAAAGATCTCCAAAAGATGCCGCTTGGAAAACTGAGCTTTTTGCATACGTTATTTCTCAAGAACGAAGAGCGCCCCAGCCAAAAAAAATCCAGAGCAATGTTTCTGAGGTACAACGAAGCCTACATGCCAAAATTCAGCTATTTTTGAACACTTTCAAAATGGCCAAAAAATCTAGGGGGCGTTCTTGCATGCGGCCTTTCAATTGAACATGTAGTGCATGGCCAATAGATGGATAGTGAATCGTTATACACATCAACAGTACACTTTACAATCCACCCAAGGATATACAGTATTGTGCAAAAGTAATGCAAACGTATTTCGCCAAAATTTGCAGCTTTTCTTGGCTTTTCCACAAAAAGATACCGAATTTTCGACGGAAGCAAATTTTTAACGAAAAGTCACGATAATTTGCAACGCCTATTGTTTCCAACAACACGAATTTTCGAAAGACAATTCACTTGGAACAAAAATTGACTATGAAAATTTGCTCTGTTCAATAAATGACTTCACACATTTGAGCGAAATTTGCTCTTTATTAGCTCTGCGCGAACATTCCCAAGCATTTTGTGGACGACAATTTGCCAAGTTCAAATTTGCTGCAATGATTCTTTTTTGCTGTCATCTCACAATGCGTAAGCTTGTCTGTTTACATAACAGTTCTATAAGACTAACCTGGACATACTTCATCAAAGGTTTCCTTTATTGTTTAGTTTACGTTAAAAGCATCGCAGCTCTTACACAATTATTCTTCAGTCGTTTCTTGGCTCACGTTTGTAGGCCACAGAGGCCACTCACCGATCCACGCCATGTTTTTGTAACCCAGACTCTGCACGTACTTGTTTTTGTATAACCATAGCAACCACTAGTGTTCAATAGTGCTAACGAGCATTACACAATCATTCCAATTACACACGAACACGAATCAAGCTTCTTTACAAGCAAGAGCTCTACCCAGTTGAGATATTTAAATTGCTGAAAGAAGGCTTTCGAGTGAGTGTCTTAAGACCAAAACCAAACAAATTACTTACCAATTAGACTACTCAGTGAATCTCAAAACGCAGTAATAACAAAACTGAAACGAAAGTAATTGCCTGATTACTTATTTCGACTCTCAATCGAAAACTGCTTTATTTACTATTGCTTTAATCAAGGAAACCCTATTACACTGTTTTACTGTTATGAAATCATTATAACCCCCAACCCTCTTTCTCCCAAAACTGTGCATCTCGATCTTCCTACTTTTCTCTCAGCCTTTTACTTAGACTCTAAGAAAAGTTCTTCATCTTGTCTATTCATAACCTGCCAGACGAAGGACATTCATCACTCACTTAGCCGCTTAGTGACGCTCGCACGGCCACTACGCAGCGTAAAACCTCGCAGCTCCTTCACTCGCTTAGCTATTCTACCCTAAAACTCACAAGGTTGCCTTGTGGCAAGTCCACTTTTCCCAGGCAGAGAGCAAAACAAACAACTTACTCTGGCTTCAGCGGATGTTATAAGTACTGTTTTCTTGCAAATGCCTCACTTTCCCTTTACATGATGTAGCTACAGGGGCAAAATCTATACTGCCAAACCACTGTGGGCTCGTAAGTTTTCCAAGTGGCATTCAAGTGACGTGGCACATGGCTGGGCATAAATATGAACCACTAGGTCGGTGCTTACGGTTGATATGGAAGCAGAAAATGCTTGAAATAAGCTTGTTGCTTATAAACCCAGCAAGGATTCAGTTTACAAGGTAAGACGTTCGAAAACTGTTTTGTACAATTCAACTCTGGAGCTGATCAAGACATGCACTGCTGGGCTAAAAACACGCAAAAGACATCTGAGAGCTTTTGAGTTTTGGTTCCAAAACGAAATGTAATGTTTCATAAAATATAAATTTTGTCTGCTAAAGTTCTGTCTCATTTCTGCGCTGTTTGTTTGGGGAAAGCGGACTTCCGTAAACATTGTCACGTCAACAGACTTGGCCTACAGGGTGTACTTGTGGAATTGGCACCCAGTTTTACTGATCCATACGCAGGCTTGAAAACAAAAGTTGCTAAAACAAGGTTTACGAGTCTGTGTTTAAAGAATTACTTTTGAGGTAATCGCTTTTTTTCGTTAAAACTGTGGGATCATTGAATCTATTTTCAATATGAGTTAGGTTTGTTTAGCGATGTCATTCATGGCGGTTCATGTCACAAAAATTCACTGCTACGAATTTTGCAATCTCAAATTTTTGAGAAAGGTCATGATTTTTTCACTTAGAACCCTACAAAACATCTTTTGAAAATTCAACGACTTTTTGTGGAAAATTCGCGAGAACAAAGGACAAATTTTGTTTACATTACTTTTGTACGATACTGTATAGGTTCTGGAACATAAGTTATTTCAATCCCCTTATTCACATTTCTGGGACTTATTTAGTAAGATATTGAGGTAATCCAAGACTATATTCTATATTATTTTTGACAGGAATGATATAACCAATTACTTTGATGCCTCACAACCTTAAATATCAACTAAGTCTTATTCTCCAAATTTTAAAAAGTTACTCTAGCATAAGAAAAGACAGAAAGAGATCATACCACAGCAAGCATATCGAAGCTGGCAAATAATTCATTGAGATATTGAACTAACTTCTGAGCTGTGCATTGGGATGAGAGCATAGTGAATCCTTCAATATCAGCAAACAAAATACTGAAATGAGAGTAAACAGAAAATTAAGTATCATATGACTGCCTTCATTGGAATATCTGTATTTGTTGGAGGTTTACTACCCTCATGTGGCCAAAAGTTGAGGTTGTGTAAAAAATAAACATAAAAAAGGGTTCAAAATAATTACTTGAAAACAATGTGGTCAATAACCTAGGAGTGCATACTTTTGTACTACAACACAAATAATGTGTATCTTTGGTTTAAGTGCCTCAAAACTATAATAATAACAATAATAGTAATAGTAATAGTAATAGTAATAGTAATAGTGATAGTAATAGTACTTGTAATTGTAATTGTAATTGTAGTAGTAGTTGTTGTTGTTGTTCTTGTTGTTGTTGTTGTTTATGTAGCAGTAGCAGTAGCAGCAGTAGCAGTAGCAGTAGCAGTAGCAGTAGTAGTAGCAGCAGCAGCAGCAGCAGCAGTAGTAGCAGTAGTAGTAATAGTAATAGTGATAATGATGATAGAGCGGTTTTCAATTGAGTGTCGTAAAACCAAAACTAATCCAATTACTTACCAATTAGACTACTCAGCCAATCTCAACCAAAACCAAAATCAAAGTAATTGTCTAATTACTTTCTATACTCAATTGAAAACCACTCTAATAATAATAATAATAATAATAATAATAATAACAATAAAAGCTTGATAGACTTTCCCCTAAAGTTCAAGAATATCACAGGTTACATTGGATCAAAGTTTGCCAAGTTTAATACATACTAGTTATGCAATTTGCTTTCAAGTGGTATCCATGGATTACTACATGGCAAGGCAGTCTTGGGGTAAATCCAAACGTTCTGATTGGTTCTTCCTTGGTGGGGATTTTGCGCGTATTTTTTGGGTTTTTAGAGGCAGTGAATTCAAAATTTGCAAGTCCAAGTGTCATATATAACGACCTACTTACTAAGTAAACTTAGCTTGCTTGAGCCATACTAGGGAATATTAGCCCTCAGGTTGTTTTTGCCTGGATTGAGCCTGTTTCTATACAGACTATTCTCATCCAACTGCAGCGAATACCGTCCAAATAACACTACAAATATACAGCGATATTGTACAGTTATTTGTACAGTAGAAAACCTGTTTGCTGTACAGGTCAGCGTGCGCACGCAAAACTGTTGCACTCTCCCTCTTTCAGTGATGAGTTTATTGACTTACTACAGCAGTTGGATAATAAATCTCTTATTAGTAAACCGAGAAAATCCAAGTGGCTCGTGGGATATTAACCTCTTACTAACTGAGCGAGAGGGCTGTTCCCCAGTGCAGCCCTCTTGCTCAATTAGTAAGAGGTTAATATCCCACGAGCCACTTGGATTTTCTCGGTTAACACATTCGCCTTAAAGTAAGGTCATTCCCCAGTATTGCACTGAGCATCCCTACTGCACATAATTTCACATGTGAATGACACACGCATTAAAAAATGGCTGCATTTTCTTTACGGCTGGACCTCACTAGAGGTAAATCATCATTTACTTGAAAACAAGTATGGTGACCTATCATTTTTTTGTTGGGTATAAACAAGTTGACACAAGTATAAACAAGATTTATTGGGTATAAACAAGTTGCTGTTGCTCCTGAACAAACACAAGGACCCCTCATTTTTATTTAAAAATTTAAGTTCCTATAATGTAAACAATCAATAGACAAAGTTTGACAAAAATCTTGGTGTACAGTACCACTCAAAAGTAAGTTATCATCTCTCATCTCGTTTATCGCGAGACAAGACTCTCAACCCGCGAGACGAGAGTCTCGTCTCGTGAGAAGAGAGTCTCATCTCAAGAGACGAGAGTCTTGTCTTGCGAGAACCATTGAAGCATATATTTTGAAATAAATTGCAAGCAGTTAGCTTGCGAGAAAACAATTAATTCCTCGTGACGCAGCAAAGTTTACCCTGCAAGAGCATCTGGTTTTGTGGGCTCTTGTTTTAAAGGCCACTTCGAGAGAGCCAACTTTAACTTGCAAGCGAAAAACTTAAATGAAAGTGATAAAAAGCAAACATCAAAGACGTTCGTCAAAATTTGCGTTCGGTGGTCACTTTAATTATTTCACTGCAGCGTGTTGACTTTGCGTAACTATGAATGACAGCTTTTAAGTGGAAACTTACTTCGCAAGACCCAATACTATCATCGCAAATGAAGAAAGTGAATGGAAACTTTTTTAATCTCAAATCAAGACGTTGGTTAAAGTACTTGAGTAATCGATGAGTGAAGTGTCAATAGTTTCCAGATTATTTTTAGCCCATAACACAGTGAATTTGCATAAGTGTACATGTCCTTTGAACTCGTCTTTGAATCAAAAACTGTTGTGTTCATAAATAAAATTGAATGTAAACAATCTTAGAAATCAAAACATTAACCACTGGAAAGAGAACTTCGGTAAATCTGTACATGTTTCGTCTGACAGCGAGAAAGGAAGTGAATTTTGATTACACAAAAACAAAAACGTGACTTGATGCACGCGTCCTTTGCTAAAATAACAAACACACGGAGCAGAAATGTCCAAAGAAGGAACATGAAATGGAACGAAGATGTCAGTTCGAATTTTTACAATAACTGTCTAATTTTTGGCACGCTGATTGGCTCGTTTTTATCATCAATAAGAGTACAGACGGATAAAATTTAAATTTATGCAAGCTTTCAAGTTCAACTTTCAGCTGTCAAACTGTCAGCTTTTTAACCAGTGAGATTTTATGGACTTTTTTTAAGTACCCAATCAAAAAGCAAGAAAAGCTATTGACAATTTTTGCATCACCTTGAATAAAATTCACTTATCTTTGTTTACGGCAGGTTTGCAGTGTCTTTTCCCCTTATTTATTCCCGGCATTTGACCATTTTGGGGTCTTGTTATTGTAAAAAATAAATTGACGTCAGTTTTTTATGCATCTGTCCTCTCATTGATGATAACTTTCGTCATAGCATTGTCAAAGTTACTGCGGAACTACTCGCCTGCCGCTTTTGTTTCTACAGCCACTTTGTCGATGTTATGATGCAATTCATCATCAATAAGAGGACAGACGCATAAAAAGCTGACATCAATTTGTTAACCCTTTGGTGACGACAACCCCGAATATCGTGCAATGTGGCACGATGACGTATTTCCTATCAAAACAATGCTCTTTTAACGTTACCTAATTGTTTTTTACACTAAAAATAAACTATGGATGTAGCCAATCAAAAAGAATCCATTGTGGAATTCATAGATCTCATTGGCTAGTCGAAATTCACTTTTTGTGTATGCGGCGTGACAAGCAAGGTTCTATTCAAAATGGCGTCTTCGAGCAAGTGACCACACGTGACTTTCACGGCTGAAGAAGCAGCTGAAATTTGTGCCCGAGGTGGCAGTGATGCTGAAAGTGATATTGACAGTAACAGTGGTGGAATTTCGAGTGGAGAAGAGTTTGATTTAGACCAAGAACTCGAAGGAAATCGTGCTTCAGAGAGAGAATGGAGGTAAGCGATAGTGTAAACAACATGATGAAATATGAGTGCATTGGAATTTAGCCTTTACTTAGCCCGAATTTTGCACTTTTCCCGTCATCTTTTTGTGAAAAATGAAACTACAAGTCTTTAGTAAACTAAAATAATAATAATAATAATAATAATAATAATAATAATAATAATGGCATTTCGGGCAGTATATCCACAGGGTGGCTCTTCGCCTGCCCGATGCTAACTAAATTTACAATTAAAAAGATATCTAAGAATTTTAAGAATTTATATCTATATGTAAACGAGATAAAATTGTGTTTTAAGATATGCTAAAATAAATAAATGAATAAATAAATAATTAAAATTATGCCAGGTGTTCTAAAGCTCTCTTAAAAATAATGTTTTTGGTGTCTTTACAAAATTTAATATAGTCTTGGCAGCACCTCACGTTGCTGGGCAACGTGTTAAATAAACTTGCAGTCTGGTCCTGTAGAGTATTATTAATTAAAGATCTCTCTAACTGAATGCTGTTACTAGATCTTAAGCATCTTTCGTGTTGAAATACATTAAGTTTCAGATAACTTGGCCAATATGGGTTGTGAAGGGCTTTGTGAGTTGCCTTAAGTAGGTTCCATTCGCGTTGTTCCTTTACGGGAAGCCATTTGAGTTTCGTAAGGATGTCTTCGGATGACACAAATCTACCAAGCACAAAACTAGCTGTAGCCTTTTGTACTCTCTGGAGACGTTTCATGATGATAAAATGATGGAAATAGAAGCTTTCTGCGCCCGATTTATTCATTTCTTACCACAATTTTGAGTGCTATACAATCAGGTGATTTTATCGCGCAATGCGTAACTCAAGCCTCCAAACATGTGTTCGCGAGAAGAAAGACAGAAAGAAATATCATGGTTATTTTGTTATTCGTTTGCATTTTCTAGTGTCCAAAGAATTTGCAAATAACATTTTCTTTCTCTGAGAACCCTTTTCTGATGAAATTTTATGGAATTGACGTATAATATTCCTTTTACTTGTTTCATTTGTATGTGGACATAACCTTGGAATGTTGTCGGGAATGTTTCATGAAGAGCGGAAAAATCTTGGGCTTGATCAAGTTATTTATTGTAATTCTGTTTTTTACTTCACTGTTAGTAGTGTACAAACAATGCTATATGTATTTTATCGAGCCCTAAAGAGTAAACATAATAAGGTTTTGAGAGAAGAAGCTTTTTGTTTGATTTATTTATCATCATAATCTCTCCAGTTTGTGACCTTTGATCAAAGGACATTCTAAGATCTAAAGAGCAAATTTTAGCTCTCCTGATTTGTTTTTTTTGGTGCAAAATTTGCTTATTAGCTGCTGAACCTTTCATTTTATGTTAGTGTTACAGTTTTGTCCCTTCCAAATTCTCAAAAACTCATTTCACGTATGTTTTTTTCCAGTGAGCACAAGTCAGATATCGAAGCTATGATTTCTGATAGTGACTCTAGTGAGCAGTCGGAAGATGAGGTAAGTGACTCTGATGCGTCCGCAGAGGTACAAGAAAGACCACCAGGAAGAGGTAGGAGACTACCCCAGCAGAGGCCAGCAAGGGGTAGGGGCAGGGGTAGGGGAAGGGGTAAGGGAAAGGGTGATCCTCCCCCTGCACCTGCAGCTCCACCTGCACCTGCACCTGCAGGTAGAAGTTACGAGGATCCTGATACACCAAATCAGATTCCCCCTTTTACCCCAAGGACACCACCTGGATTGCATCTGAATGTGCCAGTGCTAAGAGGTGCAATGACAAGGGCTGTAGATTTTTTCAGGCTTTTCTTTACAGCAGAGCTTCTAAGAACTATCTGTACCCATACAAATAGCTATGGATGGGGGGCCATTGGCGACAAACCCTACTATGGTGACAAGGAAGGTGCCTGGGTTGAAACTTCTCCTGAGGAAATAGAAAAATTGATTGCCCTCATTTTATACTGTGGCCTGGTACACGTTAGCTCATTTCACCGATACTGGAGCACAAAAACTTTATACCATGGGTTGTGGGCACGGAGAATTATGTCCCGAGACCGATTCAAGGCACTTATGGCAATGCTTCATGTTGTCGATCCAGATGAAGAAGATGAGGAAGACAAATTGAGGAAGGTGAGTAGGTTTTTGGATTTTTTCAAGCGAAAATGCAAGGATCTCTACCAACCTTTTCAAGGTGTGGCTGTTGATGAGAGAATGGTGAAATCAAAACATCAGTCTGGAATTCGGCAGTATATAAAAAACAAACCAACAAAGTGGGGTATAAAGTTATGGGTTTTGGCAGATAGTTTGAATGGATACACCTGTGACTTTGATGTGTACATAGGGAGAAATGCACAACAGGAACTAAGTCCTAATGGGTTAGGGTATGATGTAGTAATGAAACTTGTTGTCCCTCTGAGGAACCAGGGATATCATTTGTACTTTGATAACTTTTATACTTCTGTGAAGCTTGTGAAAGATTTGTTTCAAGTTTTGATTCCAGCCACAGGTACAGCTGCTGAGAACAGGAGGGGATTCCCTGAGACAATGAAAAAGGGATAACAATGGGCACGACAGAAAGCTCAGGGAAGCATGAGGTGGGAAAGAGATGGAGTATGCCTTGCTCAGCAATGGAAGGACAACCGACCAGTCACTATCCTTACTTCAATTGACAGTGCCAATGATTTTGTAATGGTTGCTAGAAAAGAGAAAGTGGGCAATGTGTGGAGAAATATCAATGTAAAACAGCCTAAAGCAATCGAACATTATAATAACTATATGAATGTAGTTGACCATTCAGATCAAATTCTTGCAAAGAACTGTGCTCTTCGAAAGTGTATGAGGTGGTGGCAAACATTGTTTTTTCACATGATTGATATAGCTATTGTCAACAGTTACATTCTATTTCAACTTCATCGTGCAGAGCACCCTGACAATGAAGCACTCAAGCGTCCTCAAAAGTTTGCAATTGCAGAGTATCAAGAGGAACTTGTGAGAGATCTAGCGGGCTTGGATGAATATGGAACACCTCCAGTGTTCAAGCCCCCAACAAAGGAACCTGGGGAGTTTGTTACTGTGCATATACCAAAGTTTACTGACACTAAGAGGAACTGTAAAGTTTGTTATAAAGCAACACAGAAGGAAATGAAAGTTCGGTCTTGCTGCAGTGCACCACAATGTAATAATGTTTATCTACATTGCACTCAGGATAAAAACTGCTTTGAGATTTGGCACAGCAAGGACTATCACCGCGATTAATTGTAAAAAGACACTTGTAGTTGATTTAATTTGTTCTTTGTTAGGTAAGGCCCCTTGAAACCCCAAAGGTAGCATCATAGCACTGGTTGGGGGTACACGGTCCCCGTTTTCCACCCGGTGGATTTTAGGGGTTTACGTGTCTGGCTGAGGTGCATGTAGATTTTTACTTTTAAAAACTAATTGCTATTTTATACAAGTAGAATATTTGAAAGGAGTGGCATTTAACTTAAATTGTGCTCATGTAGCCAATGGGTACTTGTATCACCCATGCACCCATGTGGGTGTAGTGAAGGCAAAACAGGGCTTTTAGCTTTAAAATGACATATAGCATAACAAAATTGTTTGAATACAACATGAGCTGGTCATTTTTTACCAAAACATGTCAAAAATGGCCATTTTTAGGGGGTGTCACCAAAGGGTTAAACTGAAAGTTATGTTGATCTTAATTCCTTGTTAAACGTGCTTACCAAGAAAGTCAAAGTCTGTTGGGCGATTGATGGAAAGATTGCGATCTTTTGGTCAAATTAGTTGTGTTGATGTTGAACTCGCCTACAGGTACATATAGCAACCAAGTTAAACAGTCTGTTGATCGATCGATAGAGGGCTTTCGGAGAACCCTATAAACAAAGAGAAGCGTAATAGCTTTATAGGAGTTGTTAATAGCAAATGCTGCAAGATAAGCTCTGTCACAGAACTCGCTTAACTGCAAAGTTAGCAACGCGTGTCGATCATCAATCGAAACACGGCTATAAAAATTGTGAACCACTCAAAGGCCAAGAATAGTCCACATTTGCTTTTAAACACGACACTGTTAACCTTTCTTTCATGTTTTCAGACCTTTCTACTGAAGTGAAGTTAATGACTTTATTAATCACGGCATTTGCTTGGTGAAAGAAGCCACTGGGATCGATCAGCAAAAGAAGCAATTTCAGTGTACAGGTCTGGACACTGTGGAAGTCATGAACAATATGTTCTCGATTGAAAACTAAACAATTTGCAGCATATATATTCACAAACACCATTCTCAAGCCATGTGGGTTGAAAATTTCAGGAGTTACATCTTTTATGAATGTGGTAAACATCGAAGATCCGGCACCAGCGCTCGCAAGCGAAGCTTCTTCAGATCACGCAAAGTTTTGCTACATTGTTTGCTTTACAATAGACTATTAAAATCTCACGAGAAGTTCAGGCAGCCATACTTACAGTTTTTTAAAGCTCTTCGACTCTCGTCTCGCAAGACGAGAGTCTCATCTCTCAAGACGAGAGTCTTGTCTTGCAAGAAGGTGGTAACATACTTTTGAGCGGTATTGTAGGTTCTATTTCAGTGGAATGACCTTAAGGACCATGTGTATACCAGGAAAATACAAGTGACAAAGAAGATACAGTGGCCAACACAATCAATGTAGCACACAGTGGAAATACCATCAAGTATACAACAGCTTTCCTTTATTCTGATTAGCTGTATTTTCTGACCAGGTCTAGATATTTATATCTTGTTACATTTGAATAGACTCAAAGAATCAACTAGACAAATTGGTGTTGTTGTTCACTTTTTTCAAAAGCCCATTATTAGCAAAGATGTGTGATATAATGCATAATGCGTACAAAGCCATTGTGTTGCCCAAACTTCTGCTTTGGAAAATTCTTAGAACAGAAGATAGTTCTGTCAGATATCTAACAAAGTGACGTCAGTTTTTCATGCATCTGTCCTGTTATTGAACATGAATTTCGTCATAACATTGTAAAAGTAGCTGTGAATCCACAAGGCCATAGCTGAGTGAGTGGATCCGCAGACTATGTTGGCAATAACATGACAAAATTCATTGTCAATAACAGGACAGACGCATGAAAAACTGACGTTAATTTGTTTTTTACGCCAACAAATTGTCAAATTGTCCGCTCTTGCTTGTTAGCACATCACATAAATTATAAATTCATGTGTCTGTCCGCTTATTGACAATGAAAATTAGCAAATGACTGCGTGAGGATTTTTCCATGTGAACTTCTCCCAGGAAGTCATTCACTGTCTAAATTCCCATGGAAAACAAAGCCTCGCATAAACAATGCTGACCAAAATATCTATGTCAGCCTTGAACTTTTCAACTCCAGACACATGGCTTCTTGTTATGAAAACATTTTTCATTGTTGCTAAAGTTGGCTAATTGGTATCTAAGAGCTGCCCTCTGTAAAATATCAACTATTGTCATTTGGACAAGAAAAAATCAAATTCCTCAAACTTTCTTAGGTGAATGGTTTAGATAAGTGATTCACCCACAATACATAACCTACAAAATGACTAAAATTTCCAAGAAGAAGCTCATATTCAAATCATTCCAGGATAGCCAGTTACTAGTTCAGCCACTGAAATGCACAAAATGGCTTTAAAGCCAGTTATTACATTTTCACTTCCTACCCACCCTACCCCTACCTGTTGGAATGTGCACTTGTTATGTGTAACACAATCTGTGGGATAATGGCAGGTGCACAACATATCGCAACAGAACTGAGCTTAAATGAGTTCTTGATGAGAATCCTCAATTAAGAGGAAGATTTTAAAGGCTTATGAGACAAAATACAAATAATATTGATAGACGTTATGATGCAGGCTTTGGAAAGTTGAAATCTGCTTAACCATTGTGATGTCTCAGAGTGATTTTGCACACTAATCATCAAAAATGCCACTGAAACTTACTGATAATATAACATGAGGTATCATGGAACACCCAGTAGTTAACATGTCACCAGGTAAGTGGAATATATAATTATTTTCTTTGTACATCGTTATTTTCACATTATTATGCTAATTAGGACAGTGGTCTTTGTTGACAAAAGCACAGCTTAAACTTCTTCTAACATTCTACAGTTTCAACTGCCCAAAATTTTATTACATATTTTTACAGGTGAGACATTGCTCTTTAATTGAGGGTAGCTTTGGGATCTCAAGTGATGTACTTTTGGTGATATTTTCCTTTAAATTTTGCGTTTTTTAGGGCGCTTCACGAGTAGTTCAAAAGGGAAGAAATTTAAAATTCTGTAAAAAAAAAATCAGATGTTGGTCAAATTCCCAAAACAGCCTCTTGACGTAACAAGAAACAGTTGCTTGTCTCGAATAATGGGTTTTTACCCAGAATTACAATTTTTTTCTTTGCATGGCAAATTGTTAAATATGTGCCCTAAAATGGATGCTCGAAGCCCTCTCAGAGGGACAAAACCAAGATGGTCACAACAGCGCTAAAATACGAATTGAACTGCACTGAAAGTTATATTTTGGTGAATCACTTATCTAGACTATTCAGCTGAGAACATTTGAGAAATTTGATTTTTTTCTTGACCAAATGACCATAGTTGATATTTACCGAGGGCAGCTCTTAAAGTTACAAACCTGACATTCTCATGTCTTTGAATGTAGATTTTGTGAAACTGCATTGTTTCTGTCCTGTCACTTTCTATATCTGCTTTCATTTCCATGGCAACATGTCTGGGCAAAACTGAAAGCAGCAGGCGTTCCTGAAATTAAAAGCACTAATTATTAAGATTAAATATGCTGCACCCATTTTGAATACCATTCAATGTGCTTTTATTAGCATTGTCTCCTCCAGAGTGCCTCTCACTGACAGAACTTGTTTCACATAATATACAGACTCTAAACGTTTTCGTAAAAGTTGACATTTTCACATAATTTGTAATTAAGTTATCATGAATAAAATTTGTATTTCTAAATTAAAATAAGGCAAGCCCTAAAGTGTCAAATTTCAAGGGTAACACCTTTTTGGTTCCGTGTCCGGTCGGTCCAGTGATCAAGGGAAACGATCAGTAAAGGAAAATTTTGTGCCAAAATTTCACAGTTGATTTGGACACATGTAAAAAGAAAATGAAAACAGCATTGAGAATAAAGAAGGAAATGAAACAAACATAATATGGGATGTGCATACTAAGTAGCATGTATCTTGGCTTGTAAGTTTATAAACAACACAGTGTTCTCAGTATCAGTCTCAAATTACCTCTTCCCGAAAGTTTAATTTTTTTCAAGTGGTACTATGACGAAAATCGCATCTTTCCTATCACATCCATTTTAAAACATAAACAAGTAGCCTGTGTGAGAAGAAAAATGCTGTTTACTATATTCAAATATCTCTTTTCGTTCCTGAGATATTCAAGTTTTTAAAATATGCAAATTAGCCCAGCGATGACATCATACACTCAACTAAATTTTGATCAAATATGATGAAAAAAGGTATCTCAGCCAATTTGTATCTGAAATGTTTGATTCTTTGCAGTAAGATTCTACTAAATGTGCTCCACAATACAAGCTTAACAGTTTGGTTACCATGGCAACATACTGGGTTCCAAACCTCCCCAATATTAAAGGCATTTCTGGCCACCTTCTGGCCTTCCATTTTGATATTTGCAAATGAGGCCTCATATGCTTGATCCAGCAAGCATAAAAATATGTTAGGTTAAGTTTGCAGTCTCATTTAATGTTTTGCGAGCTGAAAATCACTAACATATTGAAATCAAGTGGGTGGGGACTGGAAAAGAGTGACTTACCACGGGAACAGAACTTTTCACAGCCGTAGGTGTGTTTCCTGTAGAACTATTAGCCTACCACGTTTCAATGGTCTGCAGTGCAGATAGTTCTATTTATATACTTGATATAAATTTGGGTTGAGTGTATGACGTCATCAGTCATCTCATTTGCATATTTTACACATTTTTCAAACTTAAATATCTCCTGAACTAATGCAGATATTTGCAAACGGTAAACGGCATTTTTATTCTTTCATGGAATTCTATGATACTGGTAAATTAAATTACACAAAGTGAACTTTTGTTCTTCTTCTTCAAGGTGGATACGTTGTAAACTGTTAGCTGGGATGAAAATCCGATAAAACTGCAGCTGGTTCACCCTATATCAGCCATTCATCCACAATCCCTAATCTGTTCCAGACTGCATTGCAAACGTGCGATGCACTTTGGGATGGATAAGAGATGGCAGATGAGAGAAGTGAAATAAGTTTTGGTTTCATATGAAACTAGAGTACTAATCAAAGAAATTGCTCTAATTAGAACAAAAAAAATTATCCAACAAATTTTTAACATACATAAAAGAATAGGCTTTGTCAATAATTTAACTATAAAACATTGCAACAAGACAAAAGTTAAAACCATCACTGTTAAAAACTCTAAAAAGCGACGGCGTTTCAACGTTTACTCAACGTCATTTTCAAGTCAAAATGAATAAGAAAACGTTACTTGAACATAAATGTACAAAACAAATGTTTTTTAGAAGTCCATTACAATTAGGGTTTCTTTTACTAAGTAAATTAAAGGATCATTAAACAAACTTGTGAATTGAAAATGACATATACAAAATCCACATTGTTTTATTGCCTCAATTTTTTTCTTCAACTCAGGGTAACTCAGTCTAAACCAGCCTTTAAAGTTTAATTGATTACAAATGCTTTTCACTTGGAGGTGGAGGTATTTCATTCTCAACATTTGGTTGTTAACATACAGTGGAATCCCAGTTTTTCGAAACTCCAAGGGAAACGAAACTGGGTTCAAAAAATCAGAGAATTTGAGAAATCGGGAGTAAAATTACAGTGTTTGACTGAGGAGAGGGAACAACTTTTGGTTCGAGTTATCGGAAGGATCGCAAAAATGAGGGTTCGAGAGATCTGGATTGCACTGTAATTACAAATGTTATGATTATCAAGTACCGTAAACACCAGTGGATAACCCGCACCTTTTTACTCAAAATTTTCCTTAAAAATTGGGCAGAGGCTTAGCTGCAAGAACACAAGGGTTCAGTTTGACATATTCTCTGTTTTCAATGTTAACTAGTGAGTTTACATGGGTTTATATTCAATAAATCAAGAAATGTACATGAAAAGAATCTTTCTTGAGACTCCACTTATGAATTATTTTGATTTCTTTCCAAAAACCTTTTTGCGAAATTTGAGTTGCCAAACTCGGGGTGCAGCTTACCTGCATGTGCGGCTTATCTGCCAGTGTTTACAGTAGAAATAAATTTTAAACACTGTTGTACTGTACTAGCAACATGGCTTTCCATAAGTTTATGTTGTTCCATGATCTGAACTATGCAATCCTGAAGATGCCCCTGACCACACACTGATTAGTTTAAAATTGATCAAATTGGGTGATCTACTTTGCTTTAATGTACCATCCCTTAAGCGCTGTCCCTCTGTGCGGTTGGTCGAGTTGCAATCCCTCATAGGCACCCTCCAATTTGCCAGTAGGGTGTTTGTCCCAGGGCCAATTTTTTTTTTACATGTCATAAACCTTACAAGGGAGGTGTCCAATCGCTTTCAACATATCTATCCTAACAAAGAATTTTTTAAGGACCTTGATATATGGTCACTCTTCCTTACCGGGTGGAATGGGCATTCCTTTCTCCTGGACACAAGTCACCCCCTCACCAAAGATAGAACTCTTTAATGACACCGCTAGCACGGTGGGCTTTGGGGGTTATTTTAAAGGGCAATGCTGTGATATGCTGTGACATATTGTGACTTGTAAGGAGTTCAAGGTTGAAACAATGTAGCAACTTAGTACATGAACATACCTTTGTATTCTTTGTGTTGTTGCCCTTGGATGGCCTCTAGCTAAGCATGTTGTGATAGTATGATGTAATAATGTCTAGTTATACTTTCTTTTGGCTGTATTTAGAGATTAAAGTAGTGAATCCTACCTCTATGTCCTAGTACATATTACTTAGCATCCAGCCTTGCCATGGTACAGGTTTTTTCATTGGTTTGAGCCATAGGCTCTGTCTAGCTATAAAAGACCCTGTTTAAGGTCCAAAGTTGCATAAACCTTCACAGGAAAACAGGTGAAAAGGTGATGACAAAGGCATGCTATTTTAACACGGTAGACAAAAGAAAATTCCTTTAACACGCTAGCAGTGTGTCACAATGCATGGCTCATTAAAATTTTCTTTTGCTTCATATTGCATGGTGAAAACAAAGGAGCATGTTCATTCTAACAAAGAAGCATGCCAAAATTACAGAAAGCAGCAAGTAAAATGACATGCTAAGCAAGCGTGGCACGATTTTAAGCGAGTGAAATGGCACACTGTGTCCAAACGCACAGTCCATTACGCTGTTTGAGATTCAACTTACCAACCATTCCATGAAATGTCCACCTTCACAAACTTTTTGTGTATCATCAAGGCCGTCAATCATTGAAATCTGTTCTGCATGCATGCTGTCATGTTTTGTTCATTAGCACTTTTAACAATCTTCAGTTACATATATTTTACAACCAATATTAGTTTTTCGTGAGCGAAACAATTTTCATCCTTCCCCGAATTGTATCTGTGTGAATATCCAAACAATTTTGACAAAATTGACATAGCAAGACAACTTGTAGGCACTTGAGCATAACACAACTTTCACTTTTTACCACAAATGAAACTGCTCCTGGGCAGCAGCGTCAAAAATGCAACATCAACATCATGCATAACATTCAAAGTAAACAACATGTCTATTCTTCATGAGGATGAAATTTGCCATGCCCAAAAGTACCACTGCGATACATGTAAGGTAAAGGCCGTGACACCACGATTCAAGCACTTATCTTGGCAAATCACTAACAATCACTGTTTGTAGCAATATGCTTTTGCTTCAGTAGTAAAAAGAAAACCTCCAGAGCCATGATAATGTTTTGGTAACATGGGAAAAATAATGTCACTGCTCTTTCCCATCTAAATTTCACCTTAGTTTAAATCAACCAGAGGTGAACATCCATTTTGTCGAGCACTAAATTCATGACCAAATTAGGAATCAAATGTCCACAAAATGTCACTTGATTTCACTTTACGCTTGATCCATAATAGGTCACACAAAGCTGAACCAAGCTGAACCGCGAAACACATTCGTAGAGTATAAGGTATTGTGTGTTGTTTATCGAAAATAATTTATGCATCAACAAATTTGTTCTGATTAATAATAAAACTGTGACACTCAAGGGTACTTTAAATAAACAATGATGTTCAGCCTCGAGTTTAAGAGCAATCCAAGGACGTAAGGTTAAGGCTTCACACTGGTAAGTTACTTGTATTCACTTTTATGAACAGTTTCCTCTGCAAGATAACAATGATTGTAGTTTTCTATACATTGTTTAATGAAATATCTTTATTTTAGTAGTATATAGGGAGTTTAATGAATACCGTTCCGCAGAGGAAGGAGTATTTCCCGTTTTTACAACCACCAGCTTTAATTCCGAAGCTCGCAAACTCGCTTCGGTTAAACCAGGGGGTTGTAAAAACGGGAAATACTCCTTCCTCTGCGAAACAGTATTCATTAAACTCCCTATATACTACTTACAACAAGGGGGAAGGGGAGGGATACCTATTAGATAGAAACAACCCCGCCGTTATACCGCCCGAACACCGGCAATGTTTCGAGGAACAAACAAGTGTGCGTGGTTGATGCATGGCCGATCAAACAACTGTCAACTTTCCGAGGCAATTCAAAACCTCCCTCCAGAACTTCGTGAGATAATTTACAAGGAGTATCTCGCGATAAAAATAAGAGAAAGAAAGGCAATGGGCTGGGATGAGGTACATGACGAGATTGAAGAGGCACCCTTCTGCGAAAAACGCTCAAGAATTGTAATGGTCATGTTTTGTCGTAAATGCGACGCCTGTGGCCTAAAAGAACTCTGTTACGAGTGTTATAAAAATTGAGAAAAACACTATCTCGGCTACCCCATATATGACAAGAACGACTACGCCGAAATCTTTCAGAAATTTTACTGAGCGGCAACGATATTAACCTTCGTTCGGAGCAAAAGTTTTGTTTTGAAATCTGTGAGTTGCGTGACGTTTTTCTCAGAAGACTGGAACCAAATATTCCCCAGGCCCTTGGACGAGCAGTACTGAAAAACATGGAGGACAACTCAAGATTTCTTTGTTTGGGCCGGAAAAAAACAAACCAGAACAGAATTTACAAAAAAATACACTCAGTCAATGCGCTGTAAGTTATTTTTTCACCACAGAAGCTGCCGAAGTGAAGCGAGCAGGAGGAAACGAGAAAATAGCAAGATTTGATCGCAGCGTTCAATCGATCGTAACATGAAATATTCCTTGAACAAGGGACTCAATGGAGCCTGTTTAAGTCTTCTCTGCTTCTCGCATGGCTTCAACGACTTGATATGTTATCTGTCTGGACTCTTTTAGCCAAACGGGTGCAGAAAGTTCCATGAAAATAAAGCAAATCGCATGGAAAAGCACAATCACTTTGGCCTTCAGAAGTACTGTTGTGATATAATTTATTCAGCCAATCTCTAAATATAGCTCAAGCATGATATCATCTTGCCACCTGAAAGCGCATGCGTATGTGTGAAAACCTGTGAAATTTAGGCAAAGGACAGAGAAGCAACACCACAAGTGATAGGAGAGGCGACTGGATCAATATATAAGCTTGCAGAATTATTATATTTATCAGCGAGCAAATGAAGGTGCTTTTGGATGTGAGGCTGGCCCCCTCTGATTCCTGATACGGCACGTACAGGTGTTTGTCAGGGGTATGGGGTGAGGCCGTCCACGGCGACAACCCCGGGTGAACCCGCCCTGGCCCAGTGGAGACTGGGGGGTGCTCAGAGGTCCCTTGGGATCTCAAACCTTGTTCCCAGAGGTAAAATGGGAATCGACAGCCACCTTGTCAGCAGCGGGAAAGTCCTAGCCGGGGCTAGGCAAGAACAGCCAATGAGCACCCCCTGACAGGGCTTTTGCCCTTTTGTGTGACACAATCATCTGTTTTTAATAAGACTTAGAGATAGTTTTCGCTCAAAATTTAGTTCAAATTTGTGCTGTATTCCGCAAGTTTTTTTCTATATTCTTCCCAAACCTGGTTTCTTATTTTTTCAATATCTGGCTGGATTGGATTTGTTTGTTTTTGCGCAAAGTTTGAGCGTAAAGTCTCTTTAAAATGGTGATATTTCTGCATTTCACATGTGATCAGTTGAAACTCCATGTCAGAAACACGATTATCATTCAGAGCTTGTGAGACAGAGATGTTTATCGAGTCATGTTTTGCAATAGCCAGAGAATGGATTCTCGAGTGCTTATTAACTTTGCGTTCAAGTTTCTTGTTGACAACGGACAGGCCAGTGGAAACTGCGCCAGATAAAGCTGCTATCCCAGCAACAGGCGTGCCGATAACAATTCCAACACCAGTGAGTGATGTTGCAACAGCCCCAGAAGACAGAGCTGCCATGACAGCACAAAGGCCAACCATGGAATAGTGAATTGCTTTCCGGGCTTTTTTATATTTTTTCAACACAAACCTGTAATGCTCAACCTTAGCAGACATTTCTTTTTCAATTTTACTTATCTCAGTTAGCCGGAAATTCTCGGCATTTGTCGTTCAGGAAGGCTTGGATAGATTCTTCTTTCATTCTCAGCAGGCGGCACGCTTGGAGGTAACAGATTTGCCGAAGACATTGTGTATATAAAGAAATTTAATTTAACTCTAATTCAAAAAGAAGCGGGAAGCCCTTGAAATCAAAGAGTTTACCATTTTCATCTTTGACGCTAATAGTGATGCTATTTATAAACTCGCCTGTAGAGCAGTCTCGCAAAACCTGTTGCGGAGAACCATGGTAGCTCACCTTTTCATAAGGCTTCCCTTTCACATCAAACAGGGCTAAGACATCTGTCTTTTTGCCATTGAACAGATTCTGCTCTGTGTCGATCAAATCACAATGAATGAAATATGTCGTTGGATATGTAAGCCGTTTTACAAAGGTTATAAGCGACGACTTTCGCCCAATACCAAGCAAATTGGCCAAATCGCGATCAAGTTCAATTGGTTTTGCCCCAGCCCCAAAATTTCTGATTACAAGCTGGCCAACAGGTTGGTTTCTTGCTGTTTGCAACTCTTTATATTGATATTTGGCGAACAGACCGTCTATTTCTTTTGCCAATCTTTCTAAACTATAATGCCCTGGGAGTAATTTACTAACTGATAAAGCTCTATCTTTGTCTTTATCCCCCAAGGTGGCTGAACCTTCCTTTTTCAAAGTGTCCCAGCTGTTGAATAAACTACAAGATATGAGTTTCATGAAATGTACTTTCGGTATCGGCTCTTCAAAATAGATGGTCTCTCCGTTCTGTTGTGTGACAATAGTAAGAACAACCATTTTATATTTAACAAACAAAATTGTGTCCAAATAAGATGGCGAATTTGTGGAAAGATCCTGAGTTTGTGAAAAAAGCGGATGCCGCTAAGAAAAAGGTGTGGACAAATTTTTTAAACCACTTTCCAAAAGCAGAAAAAAGCCGGTTCGTTTCACAAGAAAGCATCGACGAGAAAAATAACGCAACCGCAGAGGTGTTTTTCAAAGAAAGCGAAGGCTCATTTCAAAGTGTCTTCGGTTCAGACAGGCGGTATTGGAGCGCAGAAATGAAAGAAGCGCTAGGTTTGGGAGACAGCGGGGGTTTTCCTTACCAATTGTCGCAACTTGGTTCAAAAGTTTCTTTGGCAATCCCCGCTGTACCTTTCGAGGGTAAAGCGCCAAGCTTGAAGAAAATATTCAACGCCGAAATCAAAATCTACGTCACGCCTGACCAATATTTCACAACAAAATTCAGAGAAACATTTCAAGAAATCAAACTCAGGCATACTTCTGGAACCGAATCAAAACACTGGTTAGGGGGGCCTGACATGAAATATTGGCCGCAACAGCTCAACTTTGCAGTTTTCTGCACGACACAAGGTTGCGGAGTTTCTTGCGAAATCTTTCACAGTGGGATGAATCTCCCCCCCCACAGATAAGAGCTTTTTATATCTTCCACATGTATTTCACGGTCAGGCACATTTTGTACCAGCTAGGAGGTATTCAGAGCATAAGCGCTTTGCCCAGAGACCCGACGTTCAGCCAAATGAACAATCATTATGACGTTGCTTCGTACAAAAGGCTATGCGATGAGTTCGGCATAGACCCCTCGAGCGATTTTCGCTTCACACAAAGGAAAAACCACGGCTTGGGAAGTGTATACATTGGCGTGACAGGGCACGGGCCGTTGAAAACAGGAACCGCTTATCCAGGAGGGTTCTATAAATTCAGTGATGAAGGCGGTGCAGCAAGCAAAGGAAATCTGCTTTCTTTCATTGAACCTGATACTGTGGCCCAGTATGACTGGTTCGCGCCAAACACAGCATCCGGTTTGACGCAGGTGGGGTTATCTAGAATCAACCAGTCAATCGAGGCTTTCGTTTATTGCGTCCTAGGCGCGCAAGTCAACGTCCGCAGCAGCATTCTCGGCTCTGGTAGCCGGGCGAAAGAAGCCCAGAGCGAGTTCCTGGTGCTGATGGAAAATGCTATCAGTCAGCCCGACCTGGCCAAGAGCGTGCAAAGGTACCAGCTCGCGGTAGATCAAGCGAAGGTCAGGCTCAATCTTGCTGTAGCCCCCTGGCCTGGCTTATGCCCACGCAAATGATAATCAACACCGCAAGCACGGTCGGTTACAACAACAAGCTGAAACAGGCGGTCTCCGGGATGAAACTAGGGGTCAACAACGAGGTAAACCCGGAGACAAAAAAAGCTGCTCTCAAACTAATGGCAGGCGGCCCGTCAAAAATTAACCCACCCAACAGCCATCCTTCAAACCCGATACACAAAGCCACAACAGCCGAATCAAGGAAATCAGCTTCGCCCGAAACTCAGCAAGCACAGCCAACGGTGCAAAAAATAGAGCCAATGGCTCCAGACAAAACACCGCAACACGAAGTAAACAAAACAGCTGTCATTGTTGGCGTAGTAGGATTCTCGGCTTTGCTGTTCATGGCTTGGCGGTAAAGTTAACGCTGCTTCTTAAGATATTTTTCGAACAAAAAGGCCACCACGGCAAGAATAAGCAGCCAGGTGTGCTCAGCCAGAAACCCGATGGCTTGGCCTGCAGCTTTGAAAAGAAAGCTCACAATCGAGCCAATCAGCCCGGGCAGCAGAGAACCAAGTTTCGCACCTATATCTTTTAACCCATTTCCCACAGCCTTGCCGGTGGCTTTCAAACCTCTTGTGAGGGCTCCGATGACAGACCCTATCGTGACCCCCGCGGCGATAAGAATAGCAGTCAATGTCACACCATTTTTTTTGAAGATCTCTTTGACCCTTTCCAAGAGAGGCCGCCCCCTTTCCCTTTCCGCAATCTGAGTTTGCAAACACGCGATCTCCTCGTTTCTTTCTGCCACTCTGCCTGCTGTGGCTTCTTTGTCGGAGGGCGAGGCATTCTCATCTTGGATGATTGCCTGGTCTTCCTTGTTTTGGCGCTGCAGCTCGCTTTCCTGCTCTTTCAGGTCATCCAGCGGTTTTGTTTGGTTTAGCCTTTCTTCCATGGCGTTTGTTTCACTTTCTTTTGCTGCAAGGCTGGCCCTGAGTCTGTCAACCTTGGCTTGTTCTTTTTCTCTGTTTCTTGCTTTTTTTGTAAGCGAGTCCAATTCTTTTTTCTTGTTTTCAAGATCGGTTTGATAGTTCTTTTTCAGTTCTTTCAGCCTGCACAGCTCTGCTTCACTTTCAAGATTCGAACCTTGTTTATCCTGAATGGCATCAATCTGAGCATCAGTTTTCTCGATTTTACATCTCAGAGCTTCCACTTCTTTCTTTTCTTCTTCTCTTTACGAAGAGAGTGTTTCCGCCTGTTGTAGTTGGATCTCTGTCTCACTCAGTCTTTGGCATTGTTCTCTGATGGTGTCACGGTCTTTGGCTACAATTTCTTCAGCCCTCGGCCCAAGTTTATCTTTGAAGCTGTCTAAAAAACTTTTCATTAAGCCCGACTCATCATCTTTTAGAATCTTGTACTCACCCTTTTTTGCCCCCACAGCAACAATTTTTCCCTCATTTTTTCCAGTGCCTCTTCTAATTGTGATTTTTTCAAAGTTTGCTTTAGGGAATTTGCTTTTTATTGTATCTACAGCTTTTTTGAGTTTTTGCTGCAAATAGCTTTCTTTTTGAAGATCACTGATTGAAGGTGTTCTTTCAAGCTACGCTGATAAGAAGTGTCGGGCAGGCCTGACTGCTCGTGCTGCATAGTATGCATTTCCATTTGTTCACCCACGTGGTAGGGGGCGCCAGGTTGGTAGGGAGTGGATGCCACGCCTGGCTCAAAAGGTTGGGTTCTCTCAACCTCTTGTTCCTCATAATCGTCATCATCGTGGTCAACTCGATTGTCAAGGTCCGGGTCTTCGTAACCAAATTCGCCGCCGCCTTCCGCCATAGCAATATATTGCAAGCCTGTTATTTTTTAAATTAGAAAAAAATCGCCAGTGTATTAATACACAATGTCAGTGCCAGAGAACCTTCGCCCAACGTACAACGAAAAGACATTACACGCCATGCAGGCTGAGCACGCGGCCAAGCGAATCACCTTTATCCGCTCTGAAGCCAACCCCGGGGATAAGCTGTATGTTTCCGTGCCCAAGCTGAACAAGAACGAGGTTCTGGTGCCGGGCTCGCTAGCTCTTCGCTTTGACATCGACCTTTCTGGAGGGCACGCCAACAACTTCCTTGTCCAGAACATCACGCAGGCGCTTGTTGACAGGCTGGTCGTGAAGTTTGCAGGCACTATCCTGCAAGACACGGTTGGCTATGACATCTACAAAACTTTCGAAGACCTTTTCCTTTTGCAGGAAGAACGAGATGGCATGCTCCGCGAAGGGATTCAGAGCAAGGATCTATGCAAGATCCGCTCAGGCACGGGAGACAAGAAAACCTCGGGCGTCGACACTGAAAACAAGCTGAACGAGGTATACGGAAGCAAGTACCGGATCAGGCTTGACCATCAGATTTTAACCAACCACAGTGTTTTCTACCCCCAGGCCCTTTACAACAACCTCACGTTCAATGTAAAACTTGCTGAAGCTATACATGTGGTCAGAGGCTCCGACACAACCCAGCTGAAATACAAACTGACCAACATCCAGCTCAAGTACGAAATCATCCACAGCAAAACTCTGGCAGATGAGGCACACAGCGTTTACTCCAGCGGCAAAGAGTTCACTTACGACCACGTGATGCATGACAAAGAGGTGTCTTTCAAAAGAGGCACTGACAAGAGGATCAACATCAAAGTCAACGCCCAAAGAAGGTCACTAAAAGCCCTCCTCCTCCTGTTTGTAGAGCCACACAGCGGGCAACAGAGATTCAGAAAAATTCATCCTCCCGGATCTGACGAAAGTCAGCGTCATGGTCAACGGCGTGCCCAACATGCTTTTCAACAATGGCATCGAAGGCAAGGACATGTGGGAAGAGGCCCACCGATTCTTTGTGAAAGACCAAAATAAAACCGAGCACATGAATGCGACAAAGTTTTACACTGATGATAAGTTCGGGCTTGTGATCAACATGTGCACCATGGCGGATCAGTCGATGCAAGGAACTGGAAAGCGCATTGTGAACAGTACAGACGGGGTCCAACTGGAAATTGAGCGTAAAGCCGAAGGTTCAGGTGACGTGAAATGCCATGTATTCGTAATCTCCGACTCCCAGTTCAACATTATGGACAGACAGCTGGAATCTGTACAGTTTTAATATGAACATGGACCCAAACAAGATACCCTTCAACGCTCTCATTGTGGGGCCGACTAATTCAGGCAAATCGAGGTTCATGGTGGACCAGATCTACGGCCCTTTCCGCTTCAAGTTCGACTACATCGTTCTAATCTGCCCAACATTTGCGCACAACAAGACCTACCACAGAATTGGTGAAAGTGATCCAAGAATGGATGTGATAGTCTACAAGGAAAAATGGTTGAAGCTCATGAGATGGATTTTCGAGGGCGCCAACACGCTCATAATCCTTGATGACTGCGCGGCCTCCAAAGACGTGAAAGGTCGTTCAGGCGAGCTGGTGAATCTTGCATTTTCTGCTCGACATATGGGCATCAGCGTTTGGATGCTGACCCAGAAGATGACCGGCATAACAGCTTCCTTCCAGGAGAACGTGGCGGCGATCGTTCTCTTTTACACCCCCTCGGCCAAGACCACGAAAGCCATCTTCGATGATTACGCCGGCTAACTCTCTCAGGATGAGTACAAAGGTCTGGTTTCAAAGCTGAAAGAGCGAAAGTTCTCTTATCTTGTGTTCGCGCTTCGCCACCCCTACGGGGTAAAGTATTTTGAATAAAAAAATGAAAGTTGAATATAGCCTGAACAATGGCTGAAGAAGAGGCCACGTTAGAAGAAGTTATGAACCTTCTTCAAACAGAGCCCAAGCCGTCGAGTGGTCCATCAGGTGGCATGGTTCCAACCGCCCCCAGACCTGACATTCCTGCTCTTCACGAGCAGCTGGCCGTGCTGGTGTCTACAGGAAAAGCCAAAGAGGCCAATGGCTTGCTGTTGCCAGCATAGTCATTTCACTGGTCGGGATTTATTACAAACGGGAAGAGCTCAAGGCCGTACTCGACAAAAAAACCCCAGTGCCCGCGCCTGAGCCCGCACGTGTTGAGCCAGAACCTACACGCACGACACAGCCAAAAGGATTTTAAAAAATGATTTAAACTTTTGAGTGTAAAATATATCACGATGCCAAAACCTAACATTGTACAGATGCTAATCTCTTCAGCCGCAGTTGGTGGCATTGCGCTATTATGGTGCGACTTTACCGTAAAGGCTTTCAAAAAAATGATGTATCTTACCAACGAAACATTTTTTGAAACGTCCGCAGAACAGGCAATGAAAAGAGAAATGGAAAGAAGAATAAAAGAAAAAGATGAAGAAATAAGAAGAATAAAAGAATAAAACGAAGAAGAAGAAGAAGAAGTGATATATATAAATTAATTTTGTTTTAAAATTTTGTTATTTTCCTTATATCAAACGCACCATGTCAGACAACAAGCTTGTCAAGACTGTCATTGACGCTGCTACTCTCACTGGCTTGGCCACTGGCATCGGCTGGGCCGCAAAAAAGGTTGTGAAAGAGAATTTCACTTCTGATCCCAGCAGCAGTGCGATGAATTACATGCAGTTCACCGCCGTCATGGCGGGCAGCATTGCGCTCAAAAAGTACCTCAAGGACCAAAAAATCCTTCCCGACAGCGTTTGAAATTATGATTTGAAAAAATATCCTATATACAAATAACATGCAGAGCATCATTGATACATACAATGGGCCTGCAGCTTTTTGTTTCAAGGTCAACAATATGTTGATGTCCAGCGGTAGTAGCTACAAAGACGTGTTTGAAGAAAGATTGCACTTTCATAAAGCTTTCGAGGAGCACAGAGACGTTTGCCTCAGATACCTTCACAACTGCATCAAGCTTATTGGTGATAATGGGCCTGACAATTTTTCCATCGTAATAACAAATATGTCGTTAGCTGCCTCTATCTACAAAGCTGCGATCCAAGAAAAAGTGCGCTTTGATAAAGCTTTCGAGGCGTACCAAGCTGATTACATCAAATACTTATGCAACAAACAGCAAACAGTACCCAAGGACAGTTAAAAATTATTTGAAAAAAAGACTGCTATATAGCACAATGGCGAGCATCGCGCTTATGGTTGGCGGGGCTGTGTTGAACACCACGGCTTTTATCAGAGGCAATTATCTGGCGAGGGCGCTTGGTGGGGGCGACAAAGCTGCACTTGAAGAAAAAAAGCGCCATGACAAAGTTCTCGAGGCTTACAATGCTGCTTACGCCAAATACACGCACGTCCACACCCATCTTCTCGACTGGATTGCGACCAACACGCAAATAAAGGCGGAGGCCAAGCAGAACTTCACCAACACGGACTATGCCTTCAAACTCTACAACCAGGCGCATCCTGACGAACAGATGGCACCCCCCAAAGAGCCCAAGTTCTCAGATTTCTATCAACCAAGCAAGCAGTAGAAAAATGGTGAACTCATGTTCGTGGGCGCCGGGGCACTCGCTCTGGGCAACACAGCCTTCCGGTTCCTTTAAACTATTTTTACTCCTTACTTATATTAGCGCTATGGACAACAAACTCGCAAGGATATACTATGGCCCCGGGGGCTACTGGATAGGTATCTCCGCGATAAAAAAATTAGCCGAAGCCGCCAAGGTACCTGAAGAAACCACAAAAAAGTGGCTGATCAGGCAAGCGCTCTGGCAGATATTTCTACCCACGCTGAAGCGAATTCCTCAGCCGAAATTCGACGTTCCCACACCCAACACGGTCCACCAGGCGGACCTTCTTTTTCTGCCGCACAACAATCTCCCTCGTGGCCGCAAAGTTTTCAAATACGCGCTGACCGTTGTCGACGTGGCCAGCTGCTACAAAGAGGCCGAACCCCTGGCTTCGAAAAATTCTGATGAGGTTGCCCTGGCCTTCCAGAAGATTTACAAGCGCTCGCCTCTGAAATGGCCTCAAATGCTGCAGGTTGACCCCAGGCACGAATTCATGGGCGCTGTCACAAAAGAGATGGAAAAGCACAACACATACATCCGGCGCAGGCGCGTTGGCATTCACCGCGACCAGGCCATTGTTGAACGTTTCAACTGCACCCTGGCTGAGAGCTTGTTCGGACACCAGTACGCCATGGAAATGCTACTCCCTGAGGGCCAGCGGTCCACTGCCTGGGTGAAAAGACTTCCAGAAGTTTTTTGAGCTTTGAACAACGAGGTAACACGCCTTATCGGCAAGAAACCCGCCATTGCAATCAAAGAAAAATCTGTTTACGCAAGGCACTCCACACCTTATTCAAGGCATGTTGGAAAAAACGAAAAAATACTCCCCTCTCTTGTCCAAGTTCGTTATCTCTACCAGCCCGGCGAGCTTGAAGGCGGTGTAAAAAGGGCCACGGATCCAATCTGGTCTTTGAAAGTTTACAACATTGAAAGGTCTTTCACCAAACCGGATCAACCCGTTCTCTACTATTTGCGCGACGGTCCCAAGCACAGCTTCGTGTGTGAAGAACTGCTTGTTGTCCCTCCAAACACTACTCTTCCTCCGGCTGACGTGAACTAAAGGTGAAATTCGATTGGTTAGGTATGTATCCCATAGGGCAGCACCCACTGCTTGTCATAATACTCGCCCAGCCCCAGCTTCTGCTGCTCATAAGTGACCATCTGCCCGTCCCGCATCCTGAAACCTCTGTTGGTTGCCATATCTTTGCTGCCTTCCAGCGCTTCCTTAAAACGCTGCCACATCAGCTCGTTCTGCTTCTTCAACATCCCCTTCATGCTAAACTTCTTTTTTTCACCCTCTCCTTCGTCGGCATAATAGCACTTCGAGCAGAGCACGATCATCCGGCTGCCCTCGAACTCAAGTTTGAAGAGGCCTGGAGTCCGGCTGCTCCACTTGTCCCAAGCCAGCCACTGATTTTTTTCCGCCTTGAATTTTTGCTTCAGCTCTGGCCGGACAATGTCTTCGAGCCGCTCGCCGGAAATTGCAACAACAGCTTCTTTCAGCATCTCATACGCTTCTTTGCCCGGGCTGTAAAGCTCCGTGCCACGCTCAACCGCTCCCCGGAGCAAGTAATGCAAACTCACACCCGGGATGCTGACAGCGTCTTTCAGAATGTTGATTCCCTTCTCAGTGTAGAAGTTTCTCATCTTTTCCAGAGCCTCAAGGCTGGGAGCCACATCGAGATTGTTGTAGTAACGCAGCCAGTCTGCGAAGGTGCGCATGCCCTTTTCTTTGAACAACCGCTAACACCCCTCCCATTCATCCCGCATGAGAATGTATCTGCCCTTTAGCTTCGAATACCAGTCCTCGTATTTTGTTTGCCCAGGGAAATCAAGCTTTTCAGGGGTGTCAAACCATTCGTATGGAAACCACAATTTCACTGTCTTGCATTCGTAGGCTTTCACCCATTTCTCGTAGCTCATTCCCGGCCCAAGGTAATTGATGATATCGAGGAAACGGGATCCCCAAGTGAGAAAGAACATGTTTTTGTTCCCGTTTTTTGCCACTCTGACTTTGGGTGATGTTTTGGCAAGGCGGCCTGCAAAGTGGTTTTTGATCAGATTCAGATCGTATCTTCCTGAGTTGAACCCTAAGCCAGGAACCTGGTTGCACCATTCATCGATTTTTTGTCGCTGCGCTTTTGGCAACAGGTGCGCGTCTTCTGGCACAAACTCCGCTCGTACCTGGGCCCGGATGTTTTTTCCGCGTCTCTCCAGCTCTTCCATAAACTTGTGGACCAACTCAACGGGGTCTCTTTTGCATATGTGGGTGGGCTCTCTTTCAAGGGTGTCGCCAACGCTCACCGAAATTGGCACATGCGCGTTTTCTATCATGAGCGCGGGCGTCAGCTCCTTCCAATGATTATTATCGCCATACGCCTCGAAATCGTACAAGATAGCATGCGGGTAAGTTTTCGTTTCCGTCCTCGGAAGTTCCCCCTTAAGATGCCCAACTTCGCAAGACCATGCCTCAATTACTTCGTAACCACTCTCCCGCAGAAATGTTGTACGGTTCAGCGTGGCTTGGTACAATTCTTCAGGTGTTTTACCGTTATTGATAATCATTTGTTCGTGATAGCGCAGGAAACATTTTGGGTATCCGTGGAAGGGGCAGCCGTGGTATTGGAACACCGTCCTCGTTTTTGGTTGTACCCGTTGACAGGCAAGCTCTTCATTATTCCGCTTTCGTGCGCCATCTCTCCCCCCCGTGCCCGCATCTTGCGTGATGAATGTGGATACCCCGTTTCTTCGCTTCTCACTCAAACCACAGCAGCGCTTGTCTGGATGCTGTGCTGTTTGGGTACATCGCTTTCTCGAAAGCTGTCTGCTGGGCTTCGACTTTTCCACCAGGGCAATCGATTACCGTTTTTCCTGCACTGCAGGTTTGGAAATGCCATTTGAGATTGCCTGCTTGTGTGAATCTCTGACGGCAATGCCCGCATTCATAGGTTTTTGCCACCTTTGCGATGTCTTTTATCACAAAGGCGTGCCCTTGATAAATTCCGATTGTCAGAATGTTTGTCAGCTTGGGATTCGCATTTCTTCTGAGATACCATACCACTTCTCCATCTTCTCTGCGCTCCGGCTCATAGACACGTATTCCGAACGAAGCTGAGACAGCGGTGCCCTGATTCAGATGGGTTTCAACTTTGTCCAACTCATCTAGAGACATTTTTGCGAAGTTTGCAGGTATGGTTTCGAGTTTGTAGAAACTCTGGGCCAAGTTTCTGGCTTCTTTTGTGCTTCGATGTACACGCGCTCCTCAGTGCACCGCGATGCAACGCCATAGACACAGGTCGTCTTTATAGGTATCCAACGCCACCATTGGTCCTCTCCTCCCTCATGCAAGGTTGCGCAGCCAGTCAGGTAACGGGCCTGTTCCCACCAACAGCTGCCTGTCAATCACAACCTTCAGGTCAACGTTGAAAAAGCTTTCAAACACCCACTTTGTATTCGGCCTTGTAACGCCTTCAAGCTCAATGCGTCATGTTTCCTGGCGGCTAATCCATTCTTCTGCCTCTGCCAGGTTGTTTATCCAAGGCGAGCCATGGTTTGTGTAGTACAGTATCACCGTTTCATCTTCAATGTTGCACAACTGATACGAGACAACATGCCTCAGGTAAAAGGATGTGACAACATTTTCTCGAATTTTTTCCATAAAGTTTGTTGTTAGGTCTTTTTCCAGACTTCTGATGAAGCACCATCGAATATAACACCGCCCTTTACTCTCTTCCCCCTCATGCGTTGCATTATCGAACAGGTCCAGAATCTCGTTCTGGTAGTCTGTCACTGTTCGGATGTTCTGCGCAGGAAAAGGGTCGTATTCCCTCAGGAGCTCTTGTGTTTTTCTTGTTTTTCTTTGCCTGGGAGGGGGTCTTGGTTGGTAAGCTTTTGGACGTAAAGGTTTTTGCAAACACTTCTCCGTTTCTTGGGAAATAGGTTCATCCAGCACGTTCTGAACAACCTTTCTAACAGCTGGCGCATTTTCTGCGAGTAGTTGCTCTAAATACTGCAACGTTGCTGGATCGATTTTTGCGAGTTCTTCTTCCAGTCTTTCTTCAATGTTTTGGTTAACAGAAGACATTATCAACTTGTATGATGGAAGGTGTTCATCTCTCTAATTGGGTTGACTTGAGCTCGAACAAAACAAGTTCAAAATTTTTCTTTGCCTTTTTGCGTTTGCGAATAAGTCGGTGTTTAAGCGTGCTAGTGCCGCATGAAATGCAAAGACGGTAATCGCACAAAACCCCAACTCCACAGCCACGTCATGGGCAGGAATTTTCATCCCTTTCTTCAGTTGATAGTTGTGCTTCCTGCAATAAGTGCCGACACAGCTCTTTCCACAGTTTTCTTTCCCGCCACGCATCAACCACGCACACTTGTTTGTTCCTCAAAACGTTGCCGGTGTTCAGGCGGTATAACGGCGGGGTTGTTTCTATCTAATAGGTATCCCTCCCCTTCCCCCTTGTTGTAAGTAGTATATAGGGAGTTTAATGAATACTGATTCGCAGAGGAAGGAGTATTTCCCGTTTTTACAACCCCCTGGTTTAACCGAAGCAAGTTTGCAAGCTTCTGAATTAAAGCGGGGGGTTGTAAAAACGGAAATACTCCTTCCTCTGCGGAACGGCATTCATTAAACTCCCTATATACTACTATTTTTCACATCAACAACTTCCCGGTAACTCAGTCAGTTGATGCGAATGCGCTTTTGGTCCGATAATAAGATTGTTATGCACGATCTTTCAATTATTCCTTTCCAGAGCAATACCGTGTCATATCGCATGCTTTTGCCATGTTATATCCCACTCTTAGCGTGACATCAACACATTTAATTGAACAAAAGCTTCAACGTGTAAAACCGTGCCAAACAAAGCTACTGTGACACTTAATGTTCTGCTTATTTCATTTGCGCCCATCCGTGTCATATGTCATGCTTAGCGTGCCATGTCATCGCATACATTCCTGTGTCATCACCTTTTTATCCATTTTCCCATGGAGGGTCACATATTTTCTTAGGTTTGTCTAAACTACTGCTCGCATTCTTGTGTCTTGTGTTAATACACCCCACAAGTGGTTGTTTAATACATGATAAATGTTTTATATTCGGTTGAGCGGGGTGAATAAGAATATAAATAGAGATAATTGCAGTCTACTATACTTCATGCTGTCAGGGGGACTAAGACAAGTACAGAGAGCTTAATTATTTTTAGACACTGACTAAGGCTGCTCTATTTCACATGTAACACCCCGCCTGGCCTGACTATTTAACAATTAGACCCGTAGCCTGCAAGGGCTCAGGTCAATAGCCCATAAGGCGAAACCGAATGGGCTATTGACCCATGGCCCTTGAGAGCAGAGGGTCTAATTGTTTTAGTATCACCCAATTAGTCGGACACTGAGAAAAGGCAATAATACAGGTAGCAAATGCAAGTTGAAGAAATATTTATTTCGGAATAAAATGAAAGAGAGCATCACGCTCGATTGCGCCAATTTCGTTACTTGAGGACTACTACTAATAGTCCTCTCGTAGAGTAGCTAATTAAAATGCAGGATTTGCATTAGTCCACTAGTTAGGTGATACTAAAGCATGTTATGCAAACATACAGTACCTGGTTCTGGTTTTCTTTCATAATGGTCAACCGTGATTCTATGCATCTTCTAGTTTCTAGAAAAGCTCGACGCTGAGAAATCTCTGTTGGATACTTCGTAAAAACGCCTGTTATGTTGGCACATATGAATATGAACAGATTGCCGACAAGCTGTGGAAAACAAAATATACATGCAAGAAAGAGATTTAATGCACATAAAATAGGTTTAACCAAATGTTTGAGGATAGTTACTAAGGAAGCCATTTAAGTCCTCTACACTGTTCCTTGACTCTAGCTTTTAAAGCATGAAGTCAGTTAACAAATTAGAACAGCTTTCAATTGGGTGTCATAAAAACAAGACCATCATAGCAGGGCTGCCAAGTGGAGCCCCACACTCATTTCAGAAAGAAAATGAAACCTGTGAGTTGATTTTGTCATGGTTATCATGGCTAGCGGTATTGCTTGTGGGTGTGTACGCACGACGATGACAACGGCAGAGTCACGCAACATGGACACCATACTCCAGCCAATAGGTTGACAGAGACATGTAGCCTTGGTTTATAACCTACTTCTCTGATATTGCACATCCCTGTTATGGACAATTGACACCTGTCAAAAGAAGGTATCCACTGACCAGTATCATGTGACAATATTGCGGGCTCAAGTTTAGAGCTCGTTGAGGTCAAAAATTGACCGCTGACCAAGTGCTGGTTTTCGATTGGATCGCAGGTTCATGTCAGGTTAACTTGTAATCAGGGCCAAGTTGTTCCAAAGCTGGTTAACGCTAACCCAGGATTAAAAGTTACCGTATTTACCCGTGTATTAGTCGATCCCGTGTATAAGTCGACCCCCAATTTTTGAGGCCAAAAACTAGATTTTCTTAATTTCCAGGTAAGAATTTCTTGGAAAACTTATCTTGTATTTCTTAAAATTATCTTTCAGCTACCACAGATATGTAAACAAATCACAGCATGTTTCAATGCGCAGTTTTAAAGCTTATTATGGCACGTATACGAGCGTTATACCCAGTTTAGCAACACATGTGCATGCAGACTTTTCGATGATAATTTTTGTAAAATGCTCACAAAAATCAAACGTAAGGATTTCAAACAAGCCTTTTTAAGTGTGAAGAGATTAAAAGTGGCTTTATAAGACAGGCAAAACATCAAGGAAGCTCACGACTTTCAGAACGACGCCATAAACAAAGTGCAAAGCGTGTGTTGGGAACTTGGTAGTCAAGCCTTGAAATCGGTCAAGTACTGGTACAGAAGTCCTCGCACTCGTATCCTGCCAGGTTACCAAGCAGAGAAGTTCCAAGCGTGAAAGATATTTTCTCCGAGCGGCTTTACCACAGCTTTATTTAAAGGAAAAATATTGGTTCTTTATGACAAAATTGAGCCAGTGAGTGTCTACAAGATCCAGGTTAAAATTTAACGAATAAATGTTGATGCATTTTAACTTGAAGCTCTGATATGGAGAGACAGATCGCTAAGCGAACGTATGTTGTAAACTGTGCTGCCGCTTATCACATGTTTGTTAACATTGAAAGACAATTATTATGCTAATTATTTGACTGGCGCTTGGATCTCAAGTTTTGACCCATGTATAAGTCGAGGGCGAATTTTTGGACTGATTTTTAGGTCTTGAAAGGTCGACTTATACACGGGAAAATACGGTAACCAAGGTATAAATTCTTCTTGTATACAAATGTTTTTCACTGCTTTTGCTTTGTGTAGTTTGAAAGATTATCCAAACTCAAAACAGAAGTCCAAACAACATAAGCAGAAAACCTCACCACAAAGTTCAAAACTTAATCAAAATTCTGATTTATCCTCAGTTAGCTTAAGGAGTAGGTCACTCCAGAAACCATGTATTTTTTTCCATCACCAATAGAAAGTTCACATTGAGTTGAGTTACTCACCGTTGTTTTAGCTCCTGGAGTGGATGCGATCCCAATCAAAAAGAAGTGAAAAGTTCGACACCGGGAGCCACCATTTTGAAAGGATCTTGAAGGCCAGGCCACATATCCGTGACGTCATTCCGTCCGAATAGGCGCAAAGCTCAAAGGCTAAAGCTCTTCTTTTCTGTTCTAAATTCAGTTGAGCTAAAAAATTCGGCCCAGGTTGTAAAACCGGAACCAAAAAGGATAGGGAAAGAGGAGTTACTTTCCTTAACTTGCCTAAAAAGAACAAAAAATTGCCAAAGAAGTGGTTCGAACAGCTACGTCGGGATGAGAGATTCATGCCAAAAAAACTCGAAAATGCGTATGTGTGCAACGAGCACTTCACAGATGACTGTTTCAAAACTCAATACCGATTTGAACTTGTGGCTGGAAACAAAAGAAGGAGGTCATTGAAGAAAAATGCTTTCCGACAATTTTTCAACAGTAGGCCCTTGTAAGGGCATGTATTGCAAGCGAATGGCACATCGCAAGGAACAAAAAGAAGTAGCTATCAGTTATACTTTTCATTTCTAAAAATATTTTTGCCCGGCAGAACTGTTGTTGACTTGATTGGGTAAATATTATCTCTGCGCAAGAAATTGAAGCTCCTTGCTGGACTACAGGGCTCAAATTTCAAGAAAAAACCTTGGGGCAAGCCCGCCCCTAAGTTTTCAGGTTTAGTCACCAGCACAAGTATTTTAGTTGCCAAAAATTTTTGACCCTTCAGACAATATATTTTCACGAAAAAAATGCTAAAACAGCATGAATCACAGGTCAGTTTTATGTATAATCAGTTTACTGCTTTTTTTTTCTATAACAACAGGGAAAATGGCTGAATGAAACTCTTTTCTTCATTTACCAGTTTTACCAGTATTTATACAAAAAGCTTCCATGTAACAAGCTTTAATTCATTATATTTCGTAGACTGGCACTAGGGTTTCAGTGTTTTCGTGTTTTCGCGTTCATTGATGCATAGCGACTGCATGCATTTTTTGGAAGTGATTTATTAAATTTCTTAGGGTACCGTGGGAACTTCAAATGCCCTGCAGATTTCTTTAAAATTACAAGTCAGACAAACCCGGTACGGTTTTCTTTTATCAAAAAAGTATTTTTTTGCTTTATAAATCTCTTGTGTGGGCCAAAATCAGAACGAGTTTAATAATCTGCCTTCACAACCAGGGATGAATTAAAATACTTACATATTTTTAAATGCTGTCCAATTTGATTTGGAATACATCGGAAGAAGTGGTAAACTGTACATCAGTCCTATCTGCATACTGACAATTACCAATAACAAGTCATGCTATAGCGAAATCCGATATCCGCATGTAAATAATATTTTGTCTGAAAAGTGTTACAATTTGTTTTCAATTTTATCAACACGATTAATCATTAATTAATCCTTTGAATACCAACTACGCATATATGCGTAATTAATGGTCGTGCTCTTTGTACTACTTGTCACGTCATCAATTTAAATGTCATCAGATATTCTTGATAAGCTGATAGTAGTGCTAGGCTAGCCCTTTCCGCACAATGGTCAGGTTTAGATATCGACGACATTCCGACGTCGCAAATCAAAAAACAAGGTTATCAGTTTTGGTGCAAAAATGGTGGTAAAATGGTCCACAACACCTATAATTGATCAAGGTCCATTTCTAGGCTTTGCCCGTAATTAACGTCCAACTTTTCACTGCAGCCAGAAAGAACATACAATGCAAAAGGTAGCAAGTGTAAAAGGGCAGAGAAAAACAGAAAGGAAAGGGCCAACAAACAAAATTGAGAACAGTTAATGGCAAAAAAAAAAAAAAAAAAAGTCCAAATTTTGGCTTATGCGCATGCCCGAAATTGAAGTTTTGCTCAATTTCGTACCTAATCCTCGAAAAAGCTCTCCTTTTAGCAAAAAAAGCTTTTTTAGCACAACTTAGGCTTATTTAGCATCATGGCAGCTAAAAAACCTGACTAAACAGCTAAAAACGGTATTTTTTGGCAAAAGCTTGGTATTCAAAGGGTTAAGGACAGTTTTTTTGCATTCACATCATTTTGGGGAATTACAGCTGCTAATGAAAGCAAATCTACAGTAAAAAATGAAGCTTTAATTTTACTGCATGCTTTGTCAAGTAACGAGGCGAGTAAACACGACACATGCGATAGGGATAAACACACTAGCAGAGTGAATTTTCCTTCATCAGCTAATGTTTACGCATGTAAAAGTTGCATATACTTTTTTCTTTTATCCAAAATCTATTGCATATGCTTAGCTTTCCAACAATACAAATTACAATTCTCACAAAAAATCTTAAGTAATGATAAGGAATGTCGTCAATTTCACATTTCACATCAAAGATGTCGATTTCACTTGGCATATTACATGTAAAGTCACTGCCTATTTCAGAAGAGTCCACATAGTCCATGAGTGTAAAGAAACCTGGCAAACATGTACGAGCAGGGGCAAAAAGTATCCAAATTTTATAAGTAAAAACACAGACTTGTGAAGTGAAAAGCATTCGCCCGATTTAAACACCCCATTGAAAACTCATCAGTTTCTGTGATACCAGAACTCCCTCCGCATTGAACCACCAGTAAAATAAAAATGGAGACAAATCAGATCAAAAACATTATACTGGGGATTTATTTAAGCCACCAATTCAATTCTGAGAGCAATATACAATTATAAATAAACTTCCTCTTCTGCTAACTGCATCCACTGCAACTGTACCTTCCATTTTGGTGACCTACTCCGGCTGTTCTCGGCAGCAAACACATTCTCATTGCGTCGGCATGGTTGCTTATCTCTCACAAGTACACCACAGAGCATTTTCCAACCAATCGTTCCATTCAACTTGATTATTATCATCCCCAGAATCACTAGCACGTTCTGGCTTCAAGCTCAGCCATACTAAAGCTCAAAGAAACAAACACATTCTTGCACGGAATGACGTCACGGATATGTGGCCTGGCCTTCAAGATCCTTTCAAAATGGCGGCTCCCGGTGTCGAACTTTTCACTTCTTTTTTGTTAGGATCGCATCCACTTCAGAAGCTAACACAACGGTGAGTAACTCAACTCAATGTGAACTTTTTATTGGTGATGGGAAAAAAAACATGGTTTTTGGAGTGACCTCCTTTAATAAGGCTTTGAACGACCCGGCCCAGGAGCTCCGCTTTTAGGCTTCCCTAAATCTATTTAGAAAACAGTCCTAAGAAAATAAGTGTGCTGATTGGCTAAAACTCTTGTTTCTATAACTTGATAGAAACACAGAACTAGCACAAGCTGTTGACGTAATGATGGTACAAGCAGAGAGAATTTACATTTTGATAACCAAAGTGAACAAGTTGTTTTCCTTTTTTTCATCGAGGTGTTTTCTAAAGGAAATAGAAAACGTGTTCTCTGTGTTTGTATCGAGTTTTAGTATAAATCTTGAGTAGCATAGCAGTGTGCCTTTGTTAAGGTATCATGGAAGGTGGATTGAGAGTGTTTGGAAATCGCGCTCTTATGCTGGCCCTTTGAAAGAAAACCCCATCAACCTGTACATTTTCTGAAAGCTTAATAGTTATAGAATACAATCATTTTGCAGTGATATTAAAAGAAATACCCAGAAACATGGCTTTGGTTAGCCTGGTTCGTTTCTGCGTGTGAATTATCAGAGCGACACAATTAACATCAGAAATGTTTTCTCACAGATCACCCTCAAAAAGGGTGACAGCAATTTTCCAGATGTGGTTTGGTGTTTTGTTTTTCTTTTTACACCTTCCTAAAGTTTGATATTTTCAATGCGGACATTTCCTTCTACTAAAGAGGCCATAACCTTGAAACAGAAGCGAAATTAACCAAAGCCTGAGACCCATTTTCAAAGGAGGTATCCTGGAACCTACCTGCCAATTTTCAGCCAATTCCGTCAGAAGAGACACATAAACGAACTAAAAATGTTCCTCCTTACATGCAGTTTTATTTCATTGAGAAAAAGACAAAAATCCTTTTGTGAGATTGGTATGGTAAGGTGTTTAAAAATCTCCTCTGCACTGACAGATGGCTTATGACAACTTGAAATAACAGACATCTACAATTCTGGCACAGAAACCCATCCCAGTGAAATCATCCAAGAAACGACAAACTTCCAACAGGTTTGTATTTAAACTGCTACAATTTCTTTTACTTAGAAGATTTTGGCAGTGGCATTGGTGTTATGTTGCTCAAGTTTAGGCTTCTTCGCTCTCCAGACATTTTTTGAAACCATGTCTCATGAAGCCAAAAAGAGGAAATCTCGAGGTCTACATCATCTACATCTACATCTGCCCTTGACTCTCTCATTGCGGAAGTTTCGGAATTGCATCCATTCTCTAGCAATTTCGTGCAACTAGCACTTGTTGTCGTTTGATCTTCAGCTTCTTTGGCGGGACTAGTGTCTACAACTTCCCTCAACTATTGCTCTTGGTTACAGTGCAACCCATGGTCGCTCAACTCAGTGCCAAAGATCTTGTTCAACGCCGAACCTGTGGGTTTTCGTGCATTTTCGTCTTGACATAAAGAAAATCTGACAAGAACAGAAGCTAACTTGCAATGAAACAACCAGATCGAGAACAGTTTGCGTGCACAAATGAAATATCACACTGCAATTTGCATTACACATGACAACTGGCAGTGAATTTTAATTAGGTGTCGACGCGCCATAAGGAGTTAATGAGAATCAAAAATAGTTTTTCTCTATATCTTAAAAGTAAAACAGCTTTTTATCTCATTCTTTTTACTCGGGCTTCCATAGGAAAGCCCAAATCTTAAAATGCAAGCGTTTTGGTCGCCAAAAGGAGGGTCATGGTCCCAGGCGTTCCATGCGTAGACCATGGAAACTGGGGACGAGAAACATGACATTGCTCGCTCTTCGTGACAGAATGCCGTATTTTGTGAAGGAAGTTTTGGCAAGAATCGCACCTTATACGTTCATCTAACATACAATGAGGTCGATCATTTTCAGAAAGGGTCGGTCCACGAATTATATTGCTTGAAAGCCAGCCAGTTAAGCAAAGTTCACGCTCAAAACATTCTCGTGAGATGACAATTAACTGAGCCGATTGCGGTATGAATTCAATCTACGAAAACACTGGCAAAAAATAGGCCGTCAATGACGGTATGTGGCTACTACCGTTATTATTTAGAACATTGCAGTAAAACAAATCATATTGCAATAAAACGAGCTAAATATGAAAACATTTTTGGACTCGTAGCTCATTAAAAACATGTGACTTGTTTCTTGCACCGCGCAAAATATGTCGATCTCCAATGTTGTAAGACTTTCGGTAACTTGACTTAAATACCTTACCTCCAAGTTGGATGCTTTCTAGTAGGGTGTAGGAAAAAAAATTATCTGTGAATTTGGAGGCACATTGTGCGGGAGAATTAAACCTTCGATTGTGCAGGGAATTGTGCGGAATTATTGACGAACCAATGTTCTTGCCAAGTCCTAAGGAAAATCTGCATTGACGATAGTTTAGCCAGTTATTTCACTAGTAGTTCAAATATATTTAGCAGTCTTAATTAGCAATCACCAATTCGTTTAGAAAACTGTCTGACTGCAAAAGAAAATCATGTTGCATGACATGAACTAGACGAGCATGAAACCAAAATAAATAGCAAAATAGAATGCAGCATCTTCCCTTTTAAATGAGAGTCCTTTTTAAAAAATACTCTTGCCTTGATTCAATAAAAATATGTAGCTTGAATATTTCTTCATAAACTGTGTTAAGGGTCGCAAATTCTTGGAAGATATCCGCAAAATACACAACTTGAAAGTTTATACAAATTATGTGCAATGCAATTTGAGCCTAGTCACAGGACTGTTGTTTTCGCGAAGGAGTTTATCATGATTCATTTTGGCTCTCTAAAAAGGGATTATTCGCTCTCCAAAGAAGATATGACTCTTGAAAAGGGTTTAAGATCGCAACACGGTAAAGATATCCAGCTACACAATTTACTCGGATCACCACGACCAGTAAACAAACTTCGTACAATTTCTGCTAGCATGTACAAAGTAATCGCCGTAAGTTGTAAAAAGACCTTTCTTTGCAAACAACTTTTCCATCAATCCATAGACAGCTGTGCCTCATTCTTGAATCAAAATGGTTTAAACTCACAACTTGTGATAGGATGAGGAGGATCCTAAACGAAGCAACTTGAATAGTAAATATCTAAGCGAAACTCTTGTGCTAAAATATCCTGATTCTTTAGTTTGCTTTTATTGTGTCCAATACGTGTTTTCGTAAAGTACAATTTGATACTGTGGTACGAAGCCCGAGTAAACGCTCTTAGAACGTCTAGTTGCAAAATATTTATCTCAGTCTTCTCAATTTCACCAGCAAAAATAAGATTTTTCGCATTTTTCATAAAAATTCACCTACCATGATACCTTAACAAAATGACGGCCGCTTCTTAGCATTTTCAAAGTGTCTGTGAAGAGGATTTAGATAAAGTTTTGAGCCACTAGTTGATTTATACTAAAACACAACTGGCGCCCATTTTATGAAGCTTGATTTGGCATAGAAATTTTCGTAGAGCTCTATGACTCTACACTTTTGTCACATCTCCTCCTACGTGTTGGAAAGATACATTACCTCCAACTTCATAGCTTTTACCATAGTTGTGTATTGTTACTATGGTTACCTGCCTATTTCGTAACATTTGATTTCAATTTGTAGCATATTCTTCGCATATATCTCATATATATTTAAGTGTTATTAGTGTTATTACGGTTTACAGTGTTTTCATCATTTTCAATTTAAAATTCTGTATTGAGTCCACCATCTACACTCTACCCTTTACGGTTCTCTGTACGGGCATAGAGGCTAACAGTTATTGTAGCAAATATTAAAGCACTTGGGGAATGTTTAGTATTATTACGGTTTGCAGTATTTTAATAATCTTTTTAGCTCGATGCTATAGTTCTATCATCTACATTCTACTCTCTGTGTTCTCCAGCTACTCTCTTCAATCTATGCTCTATGCTCCACAATCTACCATCTACCCTCTAGGTCCATCTACACTCTACGTTCTACCAGCTACTGTCTTCGATCTACGCTCTATGCTCTACAATCTATCATCTACCCTGTAAGCCCATCTATGCTCTACTCTCTATGTTCTACTAGCTATTCACTCTACACTCCACCATCTACCATCTATCATCTACCCTCTAAGCCCATCTAGGCTCTATTTTCTACATTCTACCAGCTACTCACTCTATGTTCTAAGATCTACCATCTACCCTCTAAGCCCATCTACGCTCTATTCTCTTCGTTCTACCAACTACTCTCCTCAACCTACGCTCTATGATCTACCCTCTAAGCCAATCTGCTTGGAAGGTTACTGGAATTTTTTAATTTCTTTTTCTAATTTTTTAATTTTTTCATTTATTTCCGACACACTTCGTCTCTATCTGAGACTTCTTCAGGGAATGATTTAAGCGTGCCTAAGTTTAACTTCCCACGGAAGTGAATAACTGCTGAAACATGCTGTAAACGGACATTACAAGAAACGCCTTCATGCACATGTTACTGCGTGTTGTTATATTTTGGGAGCCATACAATTAGCAGGGATGCAAATAACAGTCGGTCATTGGACATTGGCTGACCAAAATTTGCTCACGTCCGACGAAATCCGAACTGTGGTCGGACATGATGTCCGGATAATTTTTTTATCATAAATCATTTTACGGTAAGGTTGAATAAAAATCTACCTTGACTAAATCTTACTCTTTTTAGTGATGTCCGACACCAATTTGTTTTGACTGACCAAGATGGGGTCTTAGTAGGACATATGTCCTTTCGAGAGAAAAAAAATTATTTGCAGCCAATGATTAGCGTTAACTGTATGGCCCCAAAAATATTTTAAAAAGTTAAAAAATAATTTAAAAACATTAAAAAAAGATTAAAAAATTAAAACATTAAAAAAAGACATTTTTGTTTGGAAGGGTCCCAAAGAAACCCTATTAGAGTTTCTTAGTTGTCTCTATATCAAGAATGATCGTATCAAATTTACGTACTATGTTATTGATGGAAGTAGTATTTCATTTCTCGATTTATTTCTTTACAAAGATGCTAATTTTAGAACTCTGCAGTTTTACTGTTTACAGATATTTACTACTTAAGTTGCTTTGATGAGTATTGTATGGGTCCGCAAATGATCCCAGGACCGCAAATGATCCCAGACCGGAAATGATCCCCATATTGGACCGCAAATGATCGCAATCAAAAAATAAGGAATGGCATGGATGGTGGGATTGTGTGGATAGGAAATTGGCGTACGTGAATAATGATGTTTTTATCAAAGCCATCTTATAATTATAATGGCTTACAACTTGCTTTTTTTTCATACTTTCAACTAAATTTTGTTGCTAACTACGATGTTATGAATATCACTACTCAATCATCAACTTGGCTTGCATTTCTTTGCAATTCTCAGTAAAATTATGATCAGTGCAACATACGCTACATATCCTCCTTTGTTAAACATTGATATTTGGGTGTTATAGTTAAATCACATTTTATCAGCCATTAACGCCACTCGTCAAAAGTTTTAAACTAACATCTAACCATGAAGCAACTATTACGGAAGACGCTGTCTGAGTAGACCCACAAGCCTACAACGTTTCATCACTCTGTAAAACACCTAGTGTGTAGCACTGGAAATTTGAACAAATTTATTTCATAATTTTTAATTGGTCGTATTTTGGCTTTAAGTCCTCGGAAATGACTACTTAAGTATTCTAAGAAGCCAAAATTCCTAGCTACAGTTATGAAGTTCAGCTTCATGACCAAGCAAAGCCAAGACTTGCGCTTTGTTTTGACAATTAGCTGTCTGATAGATGTTTGATACTATCGCCACCGGAATTTCAAGAATGTTTACAAGCATGTGTTTTTCTAAGACATCTAATTCAATAGATCATCTTCACGTGATGTGTTTTTATCCTCATCAGGCATAAGAGGCAGTATATTTATATCTGTTTACAAGAAGCGTGTTTCATTTGGAAACCAGAGTATTTTGAATTTCAGGGTTACAGAGGTTGCGTGACACAAAGCTACGATCAAGTTTGTTGAAAAATATATACTTATCTCATGATTTTGAGCCTTTTTAGAAGTTAGAGCATTAGGAAAAGTGCTTATGTAAATGCTTGTTTGTTTAGTACTGATAATCAGTCTCCCAGAAAGCCAAAGTAAGTTCCAGATGCTTACACTATATTCCGGCCACCATATTGGTGTACCACGGATGTACTACCATGGCGTTTTCTTTCTGGGCTCTGTAAATTTCTGGGAAACATTTACGACAAATATCTGAAGTTTGGGGAAACGCACAGGCCCAAAAATTGGAGAAGAGTCTTATTTAGCTATCTTCTATAGCGTACATCACAATTTCTTAGCTTTTTCCATTGGTTGGTTTTTGATTTATTATTTTTTTTATTGCATGACAATGAAAACGATCTGTTTTTTTGAAGAACAAAACAGCAACTGTGGAACATTTTTTTTGTAAAATGATAGAATGTTTTTTTTAGTTCATAATTCTTGTACATGTTCTCACCTTCCTCTGATATAAATCCATGCCATTCCTTATTTTTTGATCCGGATCATTTGCGGTCCAATATAGGGATCATTTCCGCCCGGGATCATTTGCGGTTCAATTTGGGGATCATTTGTGGTCCGGGATCATTTGCGGTCCTGGTATCATTTGCGGACCCGTACAGTATCCTCTTTATCCAATTGCATGTTGTTTGCCTCATCTTCCAAGTTCTGCTTACGACGATTCTTTAATTTTTCAACATCCGAGTTGTTCCTCTCAGCATCATGATTTGATTTTTGTCTGTGTTTTTGTAGTTTGAACTCGTAAATGGCTCCTTTGTTATCTTGTGAGAACGAGCATGAACTTTGCTTATCCGGCAGGCTGTCAAGTAATATAATTTGTGGGCCAACCCATTCCAAAAATGATTGACATCTTCTTTGAGTCTTTTCCAAACTTTCCTCACAAATCACAGCATTCTCACAAAGAGCAAGAGCTGTCGCATTTTCATCCCCAGTTTCCTTGCACCACGCTAGGAACGCCTGGGACAATGACCCCCCATTTGGCGACCAAATATGACGACGACAACAACGACAAACGGCTTGCATTTTTAGACTTAGGCTTTTCTACGGAAGCCTGAGTTAAAACTACCCAGTAGCTTTTGTCATGCCCTTTGCCTATCTACCATAAAAATATGAGCGAAATCAAATTTTTCACCCTTATTGCAAAATTAAGAATTTGTCTGATTATTTACAGGCAGGCACTCTTAAGTGGTATCTTTTAGAGGTCTAATGAAGCTCGAGCAACGTCCACATTAGTCTCCCTTAGGAGTTAAATTCATATTTTCCGATGAGCATCCCTTGCCTTTTCATACGGGAGTTACCACCCCTTCCCCCCCCCCCCCCCGAGGTTTCCAAATGTCTAACAGGAAGTGAAGGAGTGAAGGAGTGATGGAGTGAAATCGTTCCACCACTACAACTTGGAAAATAATATTTTCCAAGTTTAAAAACGACCCAGAAATTTCAAATTTTCATCCAAGAATCACTGCTTCTAACTTGTGTTGTTTACTTTCCATTCTTTGTAATCCTGCCATCAAGAACTCTCCACACCAATAAAATAAACAAATTATAGCAGGAAAATGCTTTGAATTATGACTACAAATCACAAACAATCAGCAAAAACGTCCTTAGGACTCCATCTCATTCACCCTGACAATCAGCCAGAGAGCATGACACACACACATAAATTGCTGACCCACATTAAAATATAACCTTGGAAGCAGCCCCAAAATGATTCATATTCCTCTGATAGCAAACTACCCTTAAATTTACAAACAAATTGTTCATGTGATTTTAGACATGTACCACGGGAAATAACGCACGAGTTTTTTTTTTTCCGATTTTAACCAGCTGTTTATTGTAATTAAAATATGTCGCTATTCCACCTGCACTTGAAATAAGCAGTGCAAGAAATCCAATCACTTTTTTCTCGGATTCGCAAAATATATAAGTAAAAAAAATGGAATTACCATTGTGACATGAACAAAGAGGTTTGCAAAGCCGGCACACTATTTTCTAAGTAGAGAAAACTCCAAGGTTTCAAGTAGGCTCTTTTACAATACACTTGCCATGAGCTCGAGCATCACGTTTTCTACACACTGTAAACACAGATCATAAATTATTTACGCTACGAGACATGATGGGAAGCCGCTAGCTTCCACGGCACTGCAAAATATCGCAAAACACATAACAACACGGGAATAAACCAAAAGCGAAAATTAAAAACGTGCTTACCAATCTCGTAAGATTCGTATCATTGCTATTCATGGCTGCGCTTGATATTAGATGGATAGCAGGAAGAAGACAACCTCCGAAAACAGCAATTCTCATCCTTACTGGTAACATGGTGTAAGTCATATAAACGAAGAAGGCTGCCAGCCATACGCCATCCGACGGTGAATAAAGGCTTTTAACATGACTAGGATCCGCAAATTCCCATGGTGGACAAACTACCGCAGCTAGTACAAATCCACATGAGATGGCAAGTAAAATATACGAGACCCAGTTCAAATGGCTCTGAGATGAACCACTTCTGTTCACAATCAAAGCAAGCAAGATGTACGCAACGGCGAATATACACAGAGTGATGCCTTCGGCATTGGTTTTCGCTGGCATTTTATTTTCCATACCGAACTGCAACCCTATTAGAATAAAAGTCAAAATAAGTAGCAGCCCAATGAGCCAGCTCATAAACTTCTGGTTCAAGCGAAACACGTAACGCTGATACAGGCCCTCGAGCTTTTCCGATTCGAATCGCTTTGACTTGAAAACCCGCGTAAATAATGTCCAGTCACCACAACAGGAATCCTCGCATATATGTTCACCTTTCAAAGCTTCAGGATCCCTCAAACCAAACTGTTTTCCATTTTTAACGTTAACGTCTGGAAATCCATTCGTTACATTATCCTTCTGAGAAATTTCATTTTTGCTGGTTCTAATGTTAGCATTTTCTTCAACACCAACTTCCACCGACCTAAGTCGAACTTCGGCCGATCCGTTGCTTTCCATGCTAGTCAATGTCTTTTGTCCTTCACTGGCAGTCCTTTTCGGAGACGCAGGCTTATTTCTGTCAGTTACATTCTTGTTTAGGTCGCTTTGTGAAGCGCTTATCTGTGGTTTCCCTTCTGTTTCCTCCTCCCAAGCTCTTCTCGATGGTGTCGAAGACCTTCTGTTGAAAGCAGTAGAGTCAGACTGAGCTGACATGTTCACCGACTGAATAATAAATTTACGGGCCTAGTTTGGCGTTCACGGTAAGCTAATGTGGCCCCTTTCATGAAAATTCTTTTAACACTAAGTCTCAAAAATTACTGAGGACCGTAGCAACCGAATTCTAAAACTTGTCGGGTTCACAGGGCACCAAAACAAGTGAACAACCTTTCGCCATTATTCGCGCTCTGGTGTAACAGAACGGTAAATCTGTTTCACAAAGTGCGTCAAAAGAGTTTTTGTTTCGTTTTTAACACCGCATCTATGCCTCTGGGTATTTTTGGAGCCACTAAATTCTCGTGTAAGAGATAAGCTGCACCTTCGTCAAACCAAAAGGACGAGAGGGTCTGAGAGATGGACTTGTTTTGTCCACGTGATCGGTCTGGCCTTTCTGATTGGATAGGTTCTATTCGTTCTAATTTATGGTAAAACACCAAAAAAATGTGGGGATTATTTATGCTTTCTCTGAGTGTCACTCTACTTCATGGAATTCCCTGTTCTCTTTGGTTAGGCAATCAGATGGGAACGTCAAATGTCATATGTAAAAGTGGCGGATATCATAACGACAATGTATGGTCGTAAAAGCAATTTTCAGAAAGGAAACAACATTTTTCGTTTTACAAAACATGTTTCGACATTCCTGTCATCTTCAGTTGCAAATATTCGACGGTTGTACATTTGAATTTTCACCGTATACGTGATTACGTTATAGAATTACGCCATAAGATCAGTTACGTTAACAATATTCAAGTATTCAATATTCCAATATTCAAATTGTTAACGTGACTGATCTTATGGCGTAATTCTATAACGTAATCATGTATACAGTGAAAATTCAAATGTGCAACCGTCGAACATTTGCAACTGAAGATGACATAGGAATGTCGAAACATGTTTTGTAAAATGAAAAATGTTGTCTCCTTTTTGATAATAGGAGACTTTAGATTTGAGTACCAGTACGAGATGAAGTACGAGAACGACTTTTCAATTCCAGTTTGCAGGCTTCGCATCATCAAATCACATACCCATCTCATTTCACGAGCTACCATCTCTGCCTAAAACCAGCATGAAGAGTGAGGGCTCTAGAAACGTCACTGGTTTGAAATTCGGAAATCGTACTCGTACTCAATCTCGTACTCGTAGTCCAATCTAAGAGGGTGGTAAAGGGTATTTTCGTGACCCGTGATCGGCCCTTTTTATTTCCTGTGGATCGTGATTTCCATAGTCGCCGTGAACCGTGGATTTTTCACAACGTTCTCTTTTATTTTCCGTGAAGCGTAAAATGCCAATGTTGTGTTTTTCGTGAATTGTGAAAGAGCTACTTTATTTTCCGTGAAACTTGATGTATACCCCTCCCCCCCCTTTACCACCCTCGTCTAAAGGTTCCTAAATATGACATCCTAGAAAACTGGCATTGACAAATTTACTCCAGACCATCTTTTTCCAGCTAGAGACCCGATTATCAACCCCCTTATAACAAAATCTCATCTGAAAAAGATGGCCCAGGCTTGTTTTTGAAGAAGAAAATAGTTTCCTCTTAGCTGGGATCGTTGCGCTAATCACAGAACCACTGAATACCACTATTTGAATTTCAGTTCACGCTGCTGAAGGTTTTCATGTAAACTTAATTCGCAGTTTCATTGTGTATCATTGCATTATATTAACATAACTGTAAATACGAGTGTGTACCCTTCGAACTACCTTCCAACCAATGTACGGACTGTCTAGCAGCGGATTTTCAAGGAATAAAAAAGCTCTAGTTGCTCAGTTGTGGTTTTACTTTATCATTCCTTGTCTGTTTTGAGCGAGCGACTGAGAAGGGTTTGTTTATCCTGTAACAAAGTAAAACACCTGCATAACATAACTGGTTTCACAGAGGACATGAAAGGAATAAAGTAAAACATTAGTTCTTTGTAACTGATACTGATTAAAATCAGTGCATGCGAAATGATAAAACTAATCACGAACCGGCCTTACTGGATTTACCAAAACTAACACCTTATGGGTTGAAGCTCTTTAAGAACGACTTCCCGTGAAAGCCGTAAAAGAAAACTATATCATAAATCAGTAAGGTTTTCTTGGTCGTAAATGATGCAAAACGAACTTCGAAAAAATAATACCATGAGCAGTGAACTGAAGGTGATTCCGGAATACGTTGTTCGTTGTTTCATGTTGACTTGTTGCTTTAAGAAAGGATAGAGACCATTTCGAAATCCCCTTCAGTTATCGAAAACGGAGAAAAAGTAGAGATAGGACGAAAATTACCATATTTATTCAACGCAAAACAAGAACGTATTGTCTATTAGCGTCTGTTAGAAATGCAACCCAAATGTAAAGTTCTCTGTTTTCTCGGAACAACTTTTAGTTTCACTGCCTTCATTTATTGCCTATTAAATGAACTATGTTCGAAAAGCTAAGGTCATTTAAATTAGAATATGCTTAAAGACAACCGTTTCTAAACAATCCGTCACGTTAGCTCAATCAGAATAATAATGAACAAAGTGTCGTTCAAACTTACGAACGTTCTATAAGCAAATACTCAAACTTTGACCGCCAGAAACCTAGAGCAAGTCTGTCAGCTGCCCTTTCCTATCATTGCCAAGTATGTAAACTTTTTGCCCGAATATTATCACGAAGACCTAAGAGGACGACTGCGTGATTTTCGATGTCCTTTCACGGTTCATGCTCGACTGTTTTAAGACTGCGAATCTCAGGAGATTCCGTTATAATTGATTTACTGGTGAAAAATAACCATAAACACAGAAAAAGAGGACAAAAAGTTAAAACGCGCAGTAATGACTAGAGCACATTTTCACACTGTCAGCGGGGCACCTCCTGAGCTGGGCCTGACACACTGACCGTCCAAAAAATCATTTCTCAAAATTTCGTCGAAAACTTATCAGTAAAGTAGCTATTATTAGTGAAAGTGTTGCGGTGGGTCTACAGGTTAAAACGGAAACGGAATACTAAAAATTGCTACTCAGAACTAAGAAAAACGTTCAGTATAACTGGAGATGACTTTTTTTTTCGGCCGGGAGTGTAGCCTGCGTAGCTTGGCGGTTTAAGCATTTTTTTAAGCTATTTCTTAAAAGTAAACAACATTTTTCATTTTACAAAACGTGTTTCGACATTCCTGTCATCTTCAGTTGCAAATGTTCCACGGTTGTACACTTGAGTTTTCACTGTATACATGATTAAGTTATAGGTATACGTCATAAGATTTACGTTAACAATTTGAATATTGGAATACACTGGGAACAAAGGCTGCGCGCGCGCCAACAGTAGTTGAAACAAAATCAAAAAATTAAATAAAATAAACAAAACATGAAAAGGAATTAAAAAGAAAGAGGCAAATCTAAGTGTCTCAGCTGTTGGTTTAGAGTTCGAATGATGAAGCGTACTCGTTGTCGATAAGTGTACAGACCACGCTAAACCACATTCGATTTGTTAAGCAGAGCATGAGTCACGACAAGTCCCTGATGACTGCAAGTGCTTGTAAACATGCGAAACCTTGTCCAGCACAAGGTGCTCGCGGACACGTGTACAAATGTGGCGAGTGGTCTCACCAATGCAGCAGGCATTACAGGCAGCACATGTGAATTTATAAACGACACGCGAACTGAGACTCTGCGGCACGGAATCTTTCTCGTTGAACAATGTAGATGTAGATCAGTTTTGTAATAACGTTTAAGCAGCTGTCTTAATTAATATGCGCAACTTTAGAAAAACGGCCAACATAGGGGAGTTAGTAGAAATGTGTAGAAGTTCCATCAGAGCTGAGCGGGCCAGTCCGCACATTTTGCAGGATTGAGATTCATTTTCTTAGAAACATAGCTATGAATAATTTTGTCAATAACCCAGATGGGAAAAAAATTTTTCCGTAAAATCATCTTCATCACGGTTTTTTAAGCAATTTGAGCTTCGCCACTTTCTTTGCACGCTCGAATTGCTTAAAAACCGCCGAGCTACGCTGGTTACCGGGAGTGCAAATCAGTTAAATTCTTGCCCAGATCAAATATAATTTTACCTGAATATACCTTTGTGATGGTGAACTAGTTTAGTCTGTTTGACTCTTCCATAAGAAATGAATATGAAAATGTACCGTACAAATAAAGTCGTGTAAAGTAAAAGTGCTTGCGCGAAGTTTGTGAACATACAATGCTGCAATTGGTTTTGGCCACCTACAGCGGTGCTCAGTACAGTGTGTAACGATGGAAAGAGGTTTGTCGAGTACCCCAAACCAATATGTCTTTGAATGTTTTAATTTGTCCAAAAATCACGAAAGTCTATTTTTGGTTCACAGGTTCTAAATCAAATGCATATTTTATTTGCAGATATTATTTCACCATTTTATGTAGTTGACCCTTTTATAACAGAAACCAAAGCCAAAAGTATTTTAAAATGCGCCTGAAGATATAGGTGAAAAAGAGAGCCGTCTGCCCGGGTACCACATACATATCGTTGTGTCCGTATTCTGTTCTTTAAATATAGTCGACCTTCTACTGTGCATGTAATTAGATTGGTATATTTCGCTCCCTCTTTTTCAATTGAAACAAATCAAATTGCTAAACACCTGGGCCATAGCACAAGGTGGCGGAGCCAATAACTTCATTTGACTGATCGGGTCTTCGTTATGATTTGCCGTAATTTGAGTTAGATGTGGAGAGAATGGAAAACCATTCCAAGTGATTTGTCTATTCCGTTTTCAATTACACACTTGATCTAACATGCTTCTTATCTTATTTCTTTCAACAAAAAAATGAGAAGCAATCTAAGCAGGGTGTGGGAGGCACATTAAAACTGTAATTACGAGTAAGCGATGATAAACAAGACTTCCAGGTAAAACAGATCTATTTATGGGAGATGTTCAAATTTATTTTAATATGCAAATACGTAATACTGTCAAGAGGGTCCACAATAGGGCTCTCAGATCCCGCTTTCCCGCCCA